>NC_063264.1:13518609-13818492 GCF_019578655.1 Ricinus communis | reverse complement strand
AAACAACCCCTGTAGAGGGTATATTTGTCAATATTAGAAAAACAACTCCGTAAGAGGGTATATCTTCAACAAGAGAAAATAACCCCAAAAGTGGAATGTTTGTCAATATAAGAAAACAACCTCAGAAGAGAGGTATATTTGTCAATAGAGAAAACAACTCACAAGAGTAGGTAGATTTGGTCAACAAGGAGAAACCATCCCGTAGCAGAGGGGTATATTTGTCAATATAAGACAACATCCCCGTAAGTGGGGTATATCTTTCAACCTGAGAAAACAACCCTAAAAAAGTGGTCTATTTTTTCATACGAGAAAATAACCCCGTAAAAGGGGTATATTTCTCAATATTAGAAAACAACCCCGTGCAAGGGATATATCTTTTAACATGAGAAAACAACTCCAAAAACGTGGTATTTTTTTCAATATGAGAAAACAACCCTGTAAGAGGGGTATATTTATCAATATTAGAAAACAGCCCCGTAAGAGGGGTATATCTTTCAACATGAGATAACAACCCCAAAAAAATGATATATTTTTTAATACGAGAAAACATCCCCTTAAGAGGGGTTTATTTGTCAATGTTATAAAATAACCCCGTAAGAAGGGTATGTCTTTCAACATGAGAAAACAACCTCGTAAAAGGGGTATATTTCTCAAAATGACCCTAAAAAAGTGGTGTATATTTTTATTTTTAATATGAGAAAACAACTCCGTAAGAAGGGTATATTTATCAATATGAGAAAATAACCCCGTAAGAGGCGTATATTTGTCAATATTAGAACAGAATCCCGTAACAGGGGTATATTTGTCAATATTAGAAAACCTCCACATAAGAGTGGTATATCTTTCAACATGAGAAAACAATCCTAAAAATGTGGTATATTTGTCAATATGAGAAAACAATCCCGTAAGAGGAGTATATTTCAATACTAGAAAACAACCCCGTAAGAGGGGTATATCTTTCAACATGAGAAAATAACCCCAAAAAAGTGATATAATTTTTAATACGAGAAAACAACCCCGTAAGAGGGGTATATTTGTCAACATGAGAAAACAACCCCGTAAGAGGGGTATATTAGTCAATATTAGAAAACAATCCCTTAAGAGGGATATATCTTTCAACATGAGAAAACAACCCCAAAAAAGTGGTATACTGTTTAATACGAGAAAACAACCCCCTAAGAGGCGTATATTTGTCAATATGAGAGAACAACACCGTAAGAGGGGTATATCTTTCAACATGAGAAAACAACTCCACAAAAGTGATATATTTGTCAATATGAGGAACCAACCCCATAGGAGGGGTATCTCTTTTAACATTAGAAAATAATTCTAAAAAAGTGGTGTAGCTGACAATATGAGAAAACAACCCCATAACAGAAGTAAATTTTTCAATGTGAGAAAATAACCCCGTCAGATAGTTATATCTTTCGACATAAGAAAACAACCCCAAATAAGTGGTTTATTTTTTAATACTAGAAAACAACCTCGTAAGAGGGGTATATCTTTCAACATGAGAAAACAACCTAAAAAAAGTGGTATACTTTTTAATACGAGAAAATAACCCCATAAGAGGGGTATATTTGTCAATATTAGAAAACAAACCCGTAAGAGGGGTACATTTGTTAATATTAGAAAATAACCCCGTAAGAGGGGTATATTTGTCAATATGAGAAAATAACCCCGTAAAAGGGGTATATCTTTCAACATGAGAAAACAACTCCAAAAAAGTGATATTTTATCAATATGAGAAAACAACCTCGTAAGAGGGGTATATCTTTCCACATCAGAAAACAATTCTAAAAAAGTGGTGTAGTAGTCAATATGAGAAAACAACCCCGTAACAGAGGTAAATTTTCAATGTGAGAAAACAACCCCGTAAGAGAGCTATATCTTCTAACATGACAAAACAACCCCAAAAAAAAGTGGTATTTTTGTCAAAATGAGAAACAACACCGTAACAGTAGTATGTTTGTCAATATGAGAAAACAAACCCGTAAGAGGGGTATATCTTTCAACATGAGAAAACAACCCCAAAAAAGTGGTATATTTTGTAATACGAGAAAACAACCCCGTAATAGGGGTATATTTTTAAATATTAGAAAAGAACCCCGTAAGAGGGTTATATTTGTCAATATGAGAAAAGAACCCCGTAAGAGGGGTAAATTTGTGAATATTAGAAAACAACCCCGTAAGAGGGATTTATTTGTCAATATTAGAAATCAACCCCGTAAGAGGGGTATATTTGTCAATATTAGAAAATAACCCCATACGAGGAGTATATCTTTCAACATGAGAAAACAATCGTAAAAAAGTGGTATATTTGTTAATATAAGAAAAGAACCCTGTAAGAGGGGTGTATTTGTCAATACGAGAAAACAAACCCGTAAGAGGAGTATATTTTTCAACATTGACAAAACAACCCCAAAAAAGTCAAAAAAGTGGTATTTTTGTCAAAATGAGAAAACAACACCGTAACAGGAGTATGTTTGTCAATATGAGAAACAAACCCGTAAGAGGGGTATATCTTTCAACAAGAGAAAACAACCCCAAAAAAGTGGTATATATGAGAAAACAACCCCGTAAGAGGGGTATATCTTTCAACATGAGAAAACAACCCCAAAAAAGAGGGGTAAATTTGTCAATATTAGAAAATAACCCCATGAAAGGGGTTTATTTGTCAATATTAGAAATCAACCCCGTAAGTGGGGTATATTTGTCAATATTAGAAAATAACCTCCTAAGAGGAGTATATCTTTCGACATGAGAAAACAATCTTAGAAAAGTAGTACATTTGTTAATATGAGAAAACAACCCTGTAAGAGGGGTGTATTTGTCAATATTAGAAAATAACCCTGTTAGAGTGGTATATGTTTCAACATGAGAAAGAAAACCCCAAAAAAGTGGTATATTTGTCAACATGAGAAAACTACCTCGTAAGAGGGGTATATTTATCAATATGAGAAAATAACCTCGTAAGAGGGGTATATTTGTCAATATGAGAAAACAACCCTGTAAGAGGGGTATATTTGTCAATATGAGAAAACAACCCCGTAAGAGTGGTATATCTTTCAACAAGAGAAAACAACCCCAAAAAAATGATATATTTTTTAATACGAAAAAACAACCCCTTAAGAGGGGTTTATTTGTCAATATGAGAAAATAACCCCGTAAGAGGGGTATATCTTTCAACAAGAGAAAACAACCCCAAAAAAATGATATATTTTTTAATACGAAAAGACAACCCCTTAAGAGGGGTTTATTTGTCAATATTAGAAAATAACCCCGTAAGAGGGGTATATCTTTCAACATGAGAAACAACACCGTAAGAGCGGTATATTTATGAATATGAGCAAAACAACCCCAAAAAAATGGTATATATTTAAATTCTTAGTATGAGAAAACAACCCCGTAAGAGAGGTATATTTATCAATATGAGAAAACAACCCCATAAGAGGCGTATATTTGTCAATATTAGAAAATAACCCCATAAGAGGGGTATATCTTTCAACATGAGAAAACAACCCCGTAAGAGGGGTATATCTTTCAATATGAGAAAACAACCCTAAAAATGTGGTATATTTATCAATATGAGAAAACAACCCCGTAAGAGGGGTATATTTATCAATATCAGGAAATAACCACGTAAAAGGGGTATATGTTTCAACATGAGAAGAAAATCCAAAAAAAACTGGTATATTTTTTAATACGAGAAACCAACCCCATAAGAGGGGTATATTTGTCAATATTATAAAACGACCCCGTAAGAGGGGTATACTTATCAATATAAGAAGACAACCCCGTAAGATGGTATATTTGTCAATATAAGAAAACAGCCCCGTAAGAGGGATATATTTGTCAATATTAGAAAACAACCCCGTAAGAGGGCTATTTCTTTCAACATGAGAAAATACCCCAAAAAAGTAGTATATTTGTCAATATGAGAAAAGAACCTCGTAAAAGAAGTATATTTGTCAAAATTAGAAAACAACCCCGTAAGAGTGGTATATCTTTCAATATAAGAAAACAACCCCAAAAAAGTGGTATATTTGTCAATATGAGAAAACAACCTCGTGAAGCCCGTATATTTATCAATACGAAACAACCCTCGTAAGAGGTGTATATCTTCAATATTTACAAAACAAACTTTAAAAAAGTGGTATTTTTGTCATAAGAGAAATAACACCGTATCAGGAGTATGTTTGTCAATATGAGAAACCAAACCCGTAAGATGGGTATATCTTCAGGATGAGAAAACAACCCCAAAAAGTGGTATATTGTTTAACACGAGAAAACAACCTCAGAATAGTATATTTGTTCAATATGGGAAAACAACCCCGTAAGAGGGGTATATTTTTCAATATTATAAAACAACCCCGTAAGAGGGGTATATCTTTCAACATGAGAAAACACCTCCAAAAAAGTGATATGTTTGTCAATATGAGAAAACAACCCCGTAAGAGGGGTATATCTTCCAACATGACAAAACAATCCCAAAAAAGTGGTATACCCCGTAAGAGAGGTAAATTTGTCAATATGAGAAAACAACCCCGTAAGGGAGGTATATTTGTAAATATGAGAAAACAACCCCGTAAGAGTGGTATATTTGTGAATATTAGAAAACAAACCTTGCAGAGTGGGGCGATCTTTCAACATGAGAAAACAATCCTAAAAAAGTGGTATATTTGTCAATATGAGAAAACAATCCCGTAAGAGGGGTATATCTTTCAACATGAGAAAATAATCCAAATAAGTGGTATATCTTTTAATACGAGAAAACAACCCAGTAAGAGGCGTATATTTGTCATTACTAGAAAATAATCCCGTAAGAGGGGTTTATTTATCAATATTAAAAAATAACCCCGTAAGAGAGGTATATATTTCAACATCGGAAAACAACTCTAAAAAAGTGATATATTTGTCAATATGAGAAAACAACTCGTTGAGGATATATCTTTCAACATCGAAACAATTCTAAAAAGGTGGTGTAGCAGTCAATATGAGAAAACAACCCCGTAAGAGAGGTAAATTTTCAATGTGAGAAAACAACCCCGTAAGAGAGCTACATCTTTTAACATGAGAAAACAACCCCAAATAAGTGGTATATTTTTTAATACTAGAAAACAACCCCATAAGAGGTGTATATTTTTCCATATTAGAAAACAACCCCGTAAGAGGGGTATATCTTCCAACATGACAAAACAAACCCAAAAAAATTGGTATTTTTATCAAAATGAGAAATAACAACGTAACAGGAGTAAGTTTGTCAATATGAGAAAACAAACCCGTAAGAGGGGTATCTCTTTCAACATGAGAAAACAACCCCAAAAAAGTGGTATATTTTGTAATACGAGGAAAAAACCCCGTAAGAGGGGTAAATTTGTAATTATTAGAAACTAACCCCGTAAGACGGTTATATTTGTCAATATGAGAAAATAACCCCGTAAGAGTGGTACATTTGTCCATATTAGAAATCAACCCCGTAAGAGGGGTGTATTTGTCAATATTAGAAAATAACTCCGTAAGAGGAGTATATCTTTCAACATGAGAAAGCAATCCTAAAAAAGTGGAATATTTGTGAATATGATAAAACAACCCTGTAAGAGGGGTGTATTTGTCAATATTAGAAAACAACCCTGTTAGAGTGGTATATCTTTCAACATGAGAAAACACCCCAAAAAAGTGGTATATTTGTCAACATGAGAAAACTACCCCGTAAGAGGGGTACATTTGTCAATATTAGAAAACAACCTCGTAAGAGGGGTATATTTATCAAATTGAGAAAATAACCCCGTAAGAGGGGTATATTTGTCAATATGAGAAAATAACCCCATAAGAGGGGTATATTTGTCAATATGAGAAAACAACCTCGTAAGAGGGGTATATCTTTCAACATGAGAAAACAACTCCAAAAAAATGATATATTTTTTAATAAGAGAAAACTACCCGTTAAGCGGGGTTCATTTGTCAATATTAGAAAACAACCCCGTAAGAGGGGTATATCTTTCAACATGAGAAAACAACCCCTAAGAGCGGTATATTATCAATATGAGCAAAACAACCCCAAAAAGTGGTATATATTTATATTCTTAGTATGAGAAAACAAACCGTAAGAGGGGTATATTTATCAATATAAGAAAACAACCCCGTAAGAGGCGTATATTTGTCAATATTAGAAAATAATCCCATAAAAGAGGTATATTTATCAATATCAGAAAATAACCCTGTAAGAGGGGTATATTTTTCAACATGAGAAGACAATCCTAAAAATGTGGTATATTTGTTAATATGAGAAAACAAGCCTGTAAGAGGGGTATATTTTTCAATATTAGAAAACAACCCCGTAAGAGGGGTATATTTCTCAATATCAGAAAACAAGTATATCTTTCAACATGAGAAGAAAACCCAAAAAAAGTGGTATATTTTTTAATACGAGAAACAAACCCCATAAAAGGGGTATATTTGTCAATATTATAAAACAACCTCGTAAGAGGGGTATATTTACCAATATTAGAAAATAACCCCGTAAGATGGGTATATTTGTCAATATGAGAAAACATCCCTGTGAGAGGGATATATTTGTCAATATTAGAAAACAACCCCGTAAGTGGACTATATCTTTCAACATGAGAAAATACCCCAAAAAAGTGGTATATTTGTCAATATGAGAGAAAAACCTCGTAAAAGAGGTATATTTGTCAATATTAGTAAACAATCCCGTAAGTGTGTTATATCTTTCAATATAAGAAAACAACCCCTAAAAAGTGGTATATTTATCAATATGAGAAAACAACCCCGTAAGTGAGGAATATTTTTCAATACAAGAAAACAACCCCGTAAGTGGGGTATATCTTTCAACATTGACAAAACAACCCCAAGAAAGTGGTATTTTTGTCAAAATCAGAAAACAACACCGTAACAGGAGTATGTTTGTCAATATGAGAAAATAAACCCGTAAGAGGGATATATCGTTCAACATGAGGAAACAACCCCAAAAAAGTGGTATATTGTTTAATACGAGAAAACAACCCCGTAAGAGGAGTATATTTGTCAATATGAGAAAACAACCCTGTAAGAGGGGTATATCTTTCAACATGAGAAAACGACCCCAAAAAAGTGATATATTTGTCAATATGAGAAAAAAAACCCCGTAAAAGAGGTATATTTGTCAATATTAGAAAACAATCTCGTAAGTGTGGTATATCTTTCAATATAAGAAAAGAACCCTAAAAAAGTGGTATATTTATCAATATGAGAAAACAACCCCATAAGTGAGGTATATTTTTCAATACGAGAAAACAACCCCGTAAGTGGGGTATATCTTTCAACATTGACAAAACAACCCCAAGAAAGTGGTATTTTTGTCAAAATCAGAAAACAACACCGTAACAGGAGTATGTTTGTCAATATGAGAAAACAAACGTGTGACAGGGATATATCTTTCAAGATGAGAAAACAACCCCAAAAAGTGGTATATTGTTTAATACGAGAAAACAACCCCGTAAGAGGAGTATATTTGTCAATATGAGAAAACAACCCCGTAAGAGGGGTATATTTGTCAATATTACAAAAAACCCCGTAAGAGGGGTATATCTTTCAACATGAGAAAACGACCCCAAAAAAGTGATATATTTGTCAATATGAGAAAACAACCCCGTAAGAGGGGTATATCCTTCAACATGAGAAAACAATCCCAAAAAAGTGGTATAGTTGTCAATATGAGAAGACAACCTCGTAGGAGAGGTAAATTTGTCAATATGAGATAACAACACCGTAAGGGAGGTATATTTGTCAATATGAGAAAATAACCCCGTAATAGTGGTACATTTGTGAATATTAGGAGACAACCCCGTTAGAGGGATATATCTTTCAACATGAGAAAACAACCCCGTAAGAAGGGTATATTTGTCAATATGAGAAAATAACCCCGTAGGAGGGGTATATTTATCAATATGAGAAAACAAACCAGTAAGAGGGGTAAATTTGTCAATATTAGAAAACAATCCCGTAAGAGGGGTTTATTTGTCAATATTAGAAAACAACCCCGTAAGAGGGGTATATTTGTCAATATTAGAAAATAACCCCGTAAGAGGAGTATATCTTTCAACATGAGAAAACAATCTTAAAAAAGTGGTATATTTGTCAATATCAGAAAACAACCCTGTAAGAGGGGTGTATTTGAAAATATTAGAAAACAACCCTGTTAGAGTGGTATATCTTTCAACATGAGAAAAAAAACCCAAAAAAAGTGGTATATTTCTCAACATGAGAAAACTACCCCGTAAGAGGGGTATATTTGTCAATATTAGAAAACAACCTCGTAAGAGGGGTATATTTGTCAATATTAGAAAATAACCCCGTAAGAGGGGTATAACTTTCAATATTAGGAAACAACCCCGTAAGAGGGGTATACCTTTCAACCTGAGAAAACAACCCCAAAAAGTGGTAAATTTATCAACATGTGAAAACAACCTCGTAAGAGTGGTATATTTGTCAATATTAGAAAACAATCTTGTACGAGGGATATATCTTTCAATATGAGAAAACAACCCCATAAGAGCAGTATATTTGTCAATATGAGAAAATAGCCCCGTAAGAGGGATATATTTGTCAATATTAGAAAACAACCCCGTAAGAGAGGTATATCTTTCAACAAGAGAAAACAACCCCAAAAAAGTGATATATTTGTCAATCTCAAAACATGAGAAAACAATATAAAAAAAGTGGTATAGCTTTCAATATGAGAAAACAACCCCATAAGAGAGGTAAATTTATCAATATAAGAAAACATCCCCGTTAGAGTGGTATATTTGTCAATATGAGAAAACAACCCCGTAAGTGTGGTATATTTGTGAATATCAGTAATCAACCCCGTAAAAGGGAAATATCTTTCAACATGAGAAAACAAACCTAAAAAAGTGGTATATTTGTCAATATGAGAAAACAACCCCATAAGAGGGGTATATCTTTCAATATGAGAAAACAATCCGAGAAAAGTGGTATATCATTTAATAGGAGAGAACAACCGAGTAAGAGGGGTATATCTTTCAATATGAGAAAACAATCCGAAAAAAGTGGTATATCATTTAATACGAGAGAACAACCGAGTAAGAGGGGTATATTTGTCATTATTAGAAAATAACACTGTAAGAGGGGTATATTTATCAATATGAGAAAACAACCCCGTAAGTGAGGTATATTTGTCAATACGAGAAAACAACCCCGTAAGTGGGGTATATCTTTCAACATTGACAAAATAATCCCGAAAAAGTGGTATTTTTGTTAAAATTAGAAAACAACACCGTAACAGGAGTATGTTTGTCAATATGAGAAAACAAACCCGTGACAGGGATATATCTTTCAACATGAGAAAACAACCCCAAAAAAGTGGTATATTGTTTAATACGAGAAAACAACCCCGTAAGAGGAGTATATTTGTCAATATCAGAAAACAACCCCGTAAGAGGGGTATATTTGTCAATATTACAAAACAACCCCATAAGAGGGGTATATCTTTCAACATGAGAAAACGACCCCAAGAAAGTGATATATTTGTCAATTTGCGAAAAGAACCTCCTAAAAGAGGTATATTTGTCAATATTAGAAAACAATCCCGTAAGTGTGGTATATCTTTCAATATAAGAAAACAACCCTAAAAAAGTGGTATGTTTTTCAATATGAGAAAACAACCCCGTAAATGAGGTATATTTTTCAATACGAGAAAATAACCCCGTAAGTGGGGTATATCTTTCAACATTGACAAAACAACCCCAATAAAGTGGTATTTTTGTCAAAATCAGAAAACAACACCGTAACAGGAGTATGTTTGTCAATATGAGAAAACAAACCCGTGACAGGGATATATCTTTCAACATGAGAAAACAACCCCAAAAAAGTGGTATATTGGTTAATACGAGAAAACAACCCCGTAAGAGGAGTATATTTGTCAATATGAGAAAACAACCCCATTAGAGGGGTATATTTGTCAATATTACAAAACAACCCCGTAAGAGGGGTATATCTTTCAACATGAGAAAACGACCCCAAAAAAGTGATATATTTGTCAATATGAGAAAACAACCCCGTAAGAGGGGTATATCCTTCAACATAAGAAAACAATCCCAAAAAAGTGGTATAGTTGTCAATCTGAGAAAACAACCTCGTAAGAGAGGTAAATTGTCAATATGAGATAACAACCCTGTAAGGGAGGTATATTTATGAATATTAGAAAACAACCCCGTTAGAGGGATATATCTTTCAACATGAGAAAACAACCCCGTAAGAAGGGTATATTTGTCAATATGAGAAAAGAACCTCGTAAGAGCGGTATATTTGTCAATATGAGAAAACAAACCAGTAAGAGGGGTATATCTTTCAATATAAGAAAACAACCCTGTAAGAGGGGTATATCTTTCAATATTAGAAAACAACCCCGTAAGAGGGGTATACCTTTCAACATGAGAAAACAACCCCACAAAGTGGTATATTTATCAACATGTGAAAACAACCTCGTAAGAGTGGTATATTTGTCAATATTAGAAAACAATCTTGTAAGAGGGATATATCTTTCAACATGAGAAAACAATCCCAAAAAAGTGGTATATTGTTTAATATGAGAAAACAACCCCATAAGAGGAGTATATTTGTCAATATGAGAAAACAGCCCCATAAGAGGGATATATTTGTCAATATTAGAAAACAACCCATTAAGAGAGGTATATCTTTCAACAAGAGAAAACAACCCCAAAAAAGTGATATATTTGTCAATATGAGAAAACAACCTCGTAAGAGGGGTATATCTTTAGACATGAGAAAACAATCTCAAAAAAGCGGTATAACTGTCAATATGAGAAAACAACCCCGTTAGAGAGGTAAATTTATCAATATAAGAAAACATCCCCGTAAGAGTGGTATAATTGTCAATATGAGAAAACAACCCCTAAGAGCGATATATTATCAATATGAGCAAAACAACCCCAAAAAGTGGTATATATTTATATTCTTAGTGTGAGAAAACAAACCGTAAGAGGGGTATATTTATCAATATAAGAAAACAACCCCGTAAGAGGCGTATATTTGTCAATATTAGAAAACAATCCCGTAAAAGGGGTATATTTGTCAATATCAGAAAATAACCCCGTAAGAGGGGTATATTTTTCAACATGAGAAAAAAATCCTAAAAATGTGGTATATTTGTTAATATGAGAAAACAAGCCCGTAAGAGGGGTATATTTTTCAATATTAGAAAACAACCCCGTAAGAGGGGTATATTTCTCAATATCAGAAAACAAGTATATCTTTCAACATAAGAAGAAAACCCAAAAAAGTGGTATATTTTTTAATACGAGAAACAAACCCCGTAAGAGGGGTATATTTGTCATTATTACAAAACAACCTCGTAAGAGCGGTATATTTATCAATATTAGAAAATAACCCCGTAAGATGGGTATATTTCTCAATATGAGAAAACAACCCTGTAAGAGGGATATATTTGTCAATATTAGAAAACAACCCCGTAAGTGGACTATATGTTTCAACATGAGAAAATACCCCAAAAAAGTGGTATATTTGTCAATATGAGAGAAAAACCCCGTAAAAGAGGTATATTTGTCAATATTAGTAAACAATCCCGTAAGTGTGGTATATCTTTCAATATAAGAAAACAACCCCTAAAAAGTGGTATATTTATCAATATGAGAAAACAACCCCGTAAGTGAGGAATATTTTTTAATACAAGAAAACAACCCCGTAAGTGGGGTATATCTTTCAACATTGATAAAACAACCCCAAGAAAGTGGTATTTTTGTCAAAATCAGAAAACAACACCGTAACAGGAGTATGTTTGTCAATATGAGAAAACAAACCCGTAAGAGGGATATATCGTTCAACATGAGGAAACAACCCCAAAAAAGTGGTATATTGTTTAATACTAGAAAACAGCCCCGTAAGAGGAGTATATTTGTCAATATGAGAAAACAACCCCGTAAGAGGGGTATATTTGTCAATATTACAAAACAACCCCGTAAGAGGGGTATATCTTTCAACATGAGAAAACGACCCCAAAAAAGTGATATATTTGTCAATATGAGAAAAGAACCCCGTAAAAGAGGTATATTTGTCAATATTAGAAAACAATCTCGTAAGTGTGGTATATCTTTCAATATAAGAAAAGAACCCTAAAAAAGTGGTATATTTATCAATATGAGAAAACAACCCCATAAGTGAGGTATATTTTTCAATACGAGAAAACAACCCCGTAAGTGGGGTATATCTTTCAACATTGACAAAACAACCCCAAGAAAGTGTTATTTTTGTCAAAATCAGAAAAAAACACCGTAACAGGAGTATGTTTGTCAATATGAGAAAACAAACCTATGACATGGATATATCTTTCAAGATGAGAAAACAACCCCAAAAAGTGGTTTATTGTTTAATACGAGAAAACAACCCCATAAGAGGAGTATATTTGTCAATATGAGAGAACAACCCCGTAAGAGGGGTATATTTGTCAATATTACAAAAAACCCCGTAAGAGGGGTATATCTTTCAACATGAGAAAACGGCCCCAAAAAAGTGATATATTTGTCAATATGAGAAAACAACCCCGTAAGAGGGGTGTATCCTTCAACATGAGAAAACAATCCCAAAAAAGTGGTTTAGTTGTCAATATGAGAAGACAACCTCGTAGGAGAGGTAAATTTGTCAATATGAGATAACAACACCGTAAGGGAGGTATATTTGTCAATATGAGAAAACAACCCCGTAATAGTGGTACATTTGTGAATATTAGAAAACAACCCCGTTAGAGGGATATATCTTTCAACATGAGAAAACAACCCCGTAAGAAGGGTATATTTGTCAATATGAGAAAATAACCCCGTAAGAGGGGTATATTTATCAATATGAGAAAACAAACCAGTAAGAGGGGTAAATTTGTCAATATTAGAAAACAAACCCGTAAGAGGGTTTTATTTGTCAATATTAGAAATCAACCCCGTAAGAGGGGTATATTTGTCAATATTAGAAAATAACCCCGTAAGAGGAGTATATCTTTCAACATGAGAAAACAATCTTAAAGAAGTGATATATTTGTCAATATGAGAAAACAACCCTGTTAGAGGGGTGTATTTGAAAATATTAGAAAACAACTTCGTTAGAGTGGTATATCTTTCAACATGAGAAAAAAACCCCAAAAAAGTGGGATATTTGTCAACATGACAAAACTACCCCGTAAGAGGGGTATATTTGTAAATATTAGAAAACAACCCCGTAAGAGGGGTATATTTGTCAATATTAGAAAATAACCCCGTAAGAGGGGTATATCTTTAAATATTAGGAAAGAACCCCGTAAGAGGGGTATACCTTTCAACATGAGAAAACAACCCCAAAAAGTGGTATATTTATCAAAATGTGAAAACAACCTCGTAAGTGTGGTATATTTGTCAATATTAGAAAACAATCTTGTAAGAGGGATATATCTTTCAATATGAGAAAACGACCCCATAAGAGCAGCATATTTGTCAATATGAGAAAATAGCCCCGTAAGAGAGATATATTTGTCAATATTAGAAAACAA
This sequence comes from Ricinus communis, assembly GCF_019578655.1. NCBI lineage: Eukaryota > Viridiplantae > Streptophyta > Magnoliopsida > Malpighiales > Euphorbiaceae > Ricinus > Ricinus communis. The sequence continues at coordinate 13,804,919 of NC_063264.1, read as the reverse complement.
CCCCGTAAGAGAGGTATATCTTTCAACAAGAGAAAACAACCCCAAAAAAGTGATATATTTATCAATCTCAAACCATGAGAAAATAATCTAAAAAAAGCGGTATAGCTTTCACTATGAGAAAACAACCCCATAAGAGAGGTAAATTTATCAATATAAGAAAACATCCCCGTTAGAGTGGTATATTTGTCAATATGAGAAAACAACCCCGTAAGTGTGGTATATTTGTGAATATCAGTAATCAACCCCGTAAAAGGGAAATATCTTTCAACATGAGAAAACAATCCTAAAAAAGTGGTATATTTGTCAATATGAGAAAACAACCCCATAAGAGGGGTATATCTTTCAATATAAGAAAACAATCCGAAAAAAGTGGTATATCATTTAATATGAGAGAACAACCGAGTAAGAGGGGTATATCTTTCAATATGAGAAAACAATCCGAAAAAAGTGGTATATCATTTAATACGAGAGAACAACCGAGTAAGAGGGGTATATTTGTCATTATTAGAAAATAACACTGTAAGAGGGGTATATTTATCAATATGAGAAAACAACCCCGTAAGTGAGGTATATTTGTCAATACGAGAAAACAACCCCGTAAGTGGGGTATATCTTTCAACATTGACAAAATAACCCCGAAAAAGTGGTATTTTTGTTAAAATCAGAAAACAACACCGTAACAGGAGTATGTTTGTCAATATGAGAAAACAAACCCGTGACAGGGATATATCTTTCAACATGAGAAAACAACCCCGAAAAAGTAGTATATTGTTTAATACGAGAAAACAACCCCGTAAGAGGAGTATATTTGTCAATATGAGAAAACAACCCCGTAAGAGGGGTATATTTGTCAATATTACAAAACAACCCCGTAAGAGGGGTATATCTTTCAACATGAGAAAACGACCCCAAAAAAGTGTTATATTTGTCAATATGAGAAAAGAACCTCGTAAAAGAGGTATATTTGTCAATATTAGAAAACAATCTCGTAAGTGTGGTATATCTTTCAATATAAGAAAACAACCCTAAAAAAGTGGTATGTTTTTCAATATGAGAAAACAACCCCGTAAATGAGGTATATTTTTCAATACGAGAAAACAACCCCGTAAGTGGGGTATATCTTTCAACATTGACAAAACAACCCCAATAAAGTGGTATTTTTGTCCAAATCAGAAAACAACACCGTAACAGGGGTATGTTTGTCAATATGAGAAAACAAACCCGTGACAGGGATATATCTTTCAACATGAGAAAACAATCCCAAAAAAGTGGTATATTGGTTAATACGAGAAAACAACCCCGTAAGAGGAGTATATTTGTCAATATGAGAAAACAACCTCGTAAGCAGGGTATATCTTTACACATGAGAAAACAATCTCAAAAAAGTGGTATAACTGTCAATATGAGAAAACAACCCCGTAAGAGAGGTAAATTTATCAATATAAGAAAACATCCCCGTAAGAGTGGTATATTTGTCAATATGAGAAAACAACCCCGTAAGAGTGGTATATTTGTGAATATCAGTAATCAACCCCGTAAAAGGGGAATATCTTTCAACATGAGAAAACAATCCTAAAAAAGTGGTATATTTATCAATATGAGAGAACAACCCCGTAAGAGAGGTAAATTTATCAATATACGAAAACATCCCCGAAAAAGTGATATTTTTGTCAAAATCAAAAACCAACACAATAGCAGGAGTATGTTTGTCAATATGAGAAAACAAACCCGTAACAGGGATATAACTTTCATCATGAGAAAACAACCCCAAAAAAGTGGTATATTGTTTAATACGAGAAAACAACCCCGTAAGAGAAGTATATTTGTCAATATGAGAAAACAACCCCGTAAGAGGGGTATATTTGTCAATATTACAAAACAACCCCGTAAGAGGGGTATATCTTTCAACATGAGAAAACAACCCTAAAAAAGTGATATATTTGTCAATATGAGAAAACAACCCCGTAAGAGGGGTATATCTTTCAACATGAGAAAACAATCCCAAAAAATGGTATAGTTGTCAATATGAGAAAACAACCCCGTAAGAAAGGTAAATTTATCAATATGAGATAACAACCTCGTAAGGCAGGTATATTTGTCAATATGAGAAAACAACCCCGTAAGAGTGGTATATTTGTGAATATTAGAAAACAACCCCGTAAGAGGGATATATCTTTCAACGTGAGAAAACAACCCCAAAAGAAGGGTATATTTGTCAATATGAGAAAACAACCCCGTAAGAGTGGTATATTTGTGAATATTAGAAAACAACCCCGTAAGAGGGATATATCTTTCAACGTGAGAAAACAACCCCAAAAGAAGGGTATATTTGTCAATATGAGAAAATAACCCCGTAAGAGGGGTATATTTGTCAATATGAGAAAACAAACTAGTAAGAGGGGTAAATTTGTCAATATTAGAATACAACCACATAAGAGGGGTTTATTTGTCAATATTAGAAATTAACCCCGTAAGAGGGATATATTTGTCAATATTAGAAAATAACCCCGTAAGAGGGCTATTTCTTTCAACATAAGAAAATACCCCAAAGAAGTAGTATATTAGTCAATATGAGAAAAGAACCTCGTAAAAGAAGTATATTTGTCAAAATTAGAAAACAACCCCGTAAGAGTGGTATATCTTTCAATATAAGAAAACAACCCCAAAAAAGTGGTATATTTGTCAATATGAGAAAACAACCTCGTAAGTCGGGTATATTTATCAATACGAGAAAACAACCACGTAAGAGGTGTATATCTTTCAATATTAACAAAACAACCCGAAAAAAGTGGTATTTTTGTCAAGAGAAATAACACCGTAACAGGAGTATGTTTGTCAATATGAGAAACCAAACCCGTAAGATGGGTATATCTTTCAGGATGAGAAAACAACCCCAAAAAAGTGGTATATTGTTTAACACGAGAAAACATCCCCGTAAATGGAGTATATTTGTCAATATGGGAAAACAAGCCCGTAAGAGGGGTATATTTTTCAATATTATAAAACAACCCCGTAAGAGGGGTATATCTTTCAACATGAGAAAACACCTCCAAAAAAGTGATATGTTTGTCAATATGAGAAAACAACCCCGTAAGAGGGGTATATCTTTCAACATGATAAAACAATCCCAAAAAAGTGGTATAGCCCGTAAGAGAGGTAAATTTTTCAATATGAGAAAACAACCCCGTAAGGGAGGTATATTTGTAAATATGAGAAAACAACCCCGTAAGAGTGGTATATTTGTGAATATTAGAAAACAACCCGGTAAGAGGGGCAGATCTTTCAACATGAGAAAACAATCCTAAAAAAGTAGTATATTTATCAATATGAGAAAATAATCCCGTAAGAGGGGTATATCTTTCAACATGAGAAAACAATCCAAATAAGTGGTATATCTTTTAATACGAGAAAACAACCTAGTAAGAGGCGTAAATTTGTCATTACTAGAAAATAATCCCGTAAGAGGGGTTTATTTATCAATATTAAAAAATAACCCCGTAAGAGAGGTATATATTTCAACATCAGAAAACAACTCTAAAAAAGTGATATATTTGTCAATATGAGAAAACAACCCTGTTAGAGGGATATATCTTTCAACATCAGAAAACAATTCTAAAAAGGTGGTGTAGCAGTCAATATGAGAAAACAACCCCGTAAGAGAGGTAAATTTTCAATGTGAGAAAACAACCCCGTAAGAGAGCTACATCTTTTAACATGAGAAAACAACCCCAAATAAGTGGTATATTTTTTAATACGAGAAAACAACCCCGTAAGAGGTGTATATTTTTCCATATTAGAAAACAACCCCGTAAGAGGGGTATATCTTCCAACATGACAAAACAAACCCAAAAAAATTGGTATTTTTATCAAAATGAGAAATAACACCGTAACAGGAGTAAGTTTGTCAATATGAGAAAACAAACCCGTAAGAGGGGTATCTCTTTCAACATGAGAAAACAACCCCAAAGAAGTGGTATATTTTGTAATACGAGGAGAAAACCCCGTAAGAGGGGTAAATTTGTAAATATTAGAAACTAACCCCGTAAGACGGTTATATTTGTCAATATGAGAAAATAACCGCGTAAGAGGGGTACATTTGTCAATATTAGAAATCAACCCCGTAAGAGGGGTGTATTTGTCAATATTAGAAAATAACCCCGTAAGAGGAGTATATCTTTCAACATGAGATAGCAATCCTAAAAAAGTGGTATATTTGTGAATATGATAAAACAACCCTGTAAGAGGGGTGTATTTGTCAATATTAGAAAACAACCCTATTAGAGTGGTATATCTTTCAACATGAGAAAACACCCCAAAAAAGTGGTATATTTGTCAACATGAGAAAACTACCCTGTAAGAGGGGTACATTTGTCAATTTTAGAAAACAACCTCGTAAGAGGGGTATATTTATCATATTGAGAAAATAACCCCGTGAGAGGGGTATATTTGTCAATATGACAAAATAACCCCATTAGAGGGGTATATTTGTCAATATGAGAAAACAACCCCGTAAGAGGGGTATATCTTTCAACATGAGAAAACAACCCCTAAGAGCGGTATATTATCAATATGAGCAAAACAACCCCAAAAAGTGGTATATATTTATATTCTTAGTATGAGAAAACAAACCGTAAGAGGGGTATATTTATCAATATAAGAAAACAACCCCGTAAGAGGCTTATATTTGTCAATATTAGAAAACAATCCCGTAAAAGGGGTATATTTGTCAATATCAAAAAATAACCCTGTAAGAGGGGTATATTTTTCAACATGAGAAAACAATCCTACAAATGTGGTATATTTGTTAATATGAGAAAACAAGCCCGTAAGAGGGGTATATTTTTCAATATTAGAAAACAACCCCGTAAGAGGGGTATATTTCTCAATATCAGAAAACAAGTATATCTTTCAACATGAGAAGAAAACCCAAAAAACTGGTATATTTTTTAATACGAGAAACAAACCCCGTAAGATGGGTATATTTGTCAATATTACAAAACAACCTCGTAAGAGGGGTATATTTATCAATATTAGAAAATAACCCCGTAAGATGGGTATATTTCTCAATATGAGAAAACAACCCTGTAAGAGGGATATATTTGTCAATATTAGAAAACAACCCCGTAAGTGGACTATATCTTTCAACATGAGAAAATACCCCAAAAAAGTGGTATATTTGTCAATATGAGAGAAAAACCCCGTAAAAGAGGTATATTTGTCAATATTAGTAAACAATCCCGTAAGTGTGGTATATCTTTCAATATAAGAAAACAACCCATAAAAAGTGGTATATTTATTAATATGAGAAAACAACCCCGTAAGTGAGGAATATTTTTTAAAACAAGAAAACAACCCCGTAAGTGGGGTATATCTTTCAACATTGATAAAACAACCCCAAGAAAGTGGTATTTTTGTCAAAATCAGAAAACAACACCGTAACAGGAGTATGTTTGTCAATATGAGAAAACAAACCCGTAAGAGGGATATATCGTTCAACATGAGGAAACAACCCCAAAAAAGTGGTATATTGTTTAATACGAGAAAACAACCCCGTAAGAGGGGTATATTTGTCAATATTACAAAACAACCCCGTAAGAGGGGTATATCTTTCAACATGAGAAAACGACCCCAAAAAAGTGATATATTTGTCAATATGAGAAAAGAACCCCGTAAAAGAGGTATATTTGTCAATATTAGAAAACAATCTCGTAAGTGTGGTATATCTTTTAATATAAGAAAAGAACCCTAAAAAAGTGGTATATTTATCAATATGAGAAAACAACCCCATAAGTGAGGTATATTTTTCAATACGAGAAAACAACCCCGTAAGTGGGGTATATCTTTCAACATTGACAAAACAACCCCAAGAAAGTGGTATTTTTGTCAAAATCAGAAAACAACACCGTAACAGGAGTATGTTTGTCAATATGAGAAAACAAACCTGTGACATGGATATATCTTTCAAGATGAGAAAACAACCCCAAAAAGTGTTATATTGTTTAATACGAGAAAACAACCCCATAAGAGGAGTATATTTGTCAATATGAGAAAACAACCCCGTAAGAGGGGTATATTTGTCAATATTACAAAAAACCCCGTAAGAGGGGTATATCTTTCAACATGAGAAAACGACCCTAAAAAAGTGATATATTTATCAATATGAGAAAACAACCCCGTAAGAGGGGTATATCCTTCAACATGAGAAAACAATCCCAAAAAAGTGGTATAGTTGTCAATATGAGAAGACAACCTCATAGGAGAGGTAAATTTGTCAATATGAGATAACAACACCGTAAGGGAGGTATATTTGTCAATATGAGAAAACAACCCCGTAATAGTGGTACATTTGTGATTATTAGAAAACAACCCCGTTAGAGGGATATATCTTTCAATGTGAGAAAACAACCCCGTAAGAAGGGTATATTTGTCAATATGAGAAAATAACCCCGTAAGAGGGGTATATTTATCAATATGAGAAAACAAACCAGTAAGAGGGGTAAATTTGTCAATATTAGAAAACAAACCCCTAAGAGGGGTTTATTTGTCAATATTAGAAATCAACCCCGTAAGAGGGGTATATTTGTCAATATTAGAAAATAACCCCGTAAGAGGAGTATATCTTTCAACATGAGAAAACAATCTTAAAGAAGTGATATATTTGTCAATATGAGAAAACAACCCTGTAAGAGGGGTGTATTTGAAAATATTAGAAAACAACCTCGTTAGAGTGGTATATCTTTCAACATGAGAAAAAAACCCCAAAAAAGTGGTATATTTGTCAACATGACAAAACTACCCCGTAAGAGGGGTATATTTGTCAATATTAGAAAACAACCCCGTAAGAGGGGTATATCTTTCAATATTAGGAAACAACCCCGTAAGAGGGGTATACCTTTCAACATGAGAAAACAACCCCAAAAAGTGGTATATTTATCAACATGTGAAAACAACCTCGTAAGAGTGGTATATTTGTCAATATTAGAAAACAATCTTGTAAGAGGGATATATCTTTCAATATGAGAAAACAACCCCATAAGAGCAGTATATTTGTCAATATGAGAAAATAGCCTCGTAAGAGGGATATATTTGTCAACATTAGAAAACAACCCCGTAAGAGAGGTATATCTTTCAACAAGAGAAAACAACCCCAAAAAAGTGATATATTTATCAATCTCAAAACATGAGAAAATAATCTAAAAAAAGCGGTATAGCTTTCAGTATGAGAAAACAACCCCATAAGAGAGGTAAATTTATCAATATAAGAAAACATCCCCGTTAGAGTGGTATATTTGTCAATATGAGAAAACAACCCCGTAAGTGTGGTATATTTGTGAATATCAGTAATCAACCCCGTAAAAGGGAAATATTTTTCAGCATGAGAAAACAATCCTAAAAAAGTGGTATATTTGTCAATATGAGAAAACAATCCGAAAAAAGTGGGATATCATTTAATATGAGAGAACAACCGAGTAAGAGGGGTATATCTTTCAATATGAGAAAATAATCCGAAAAAAGTGGTATATCATTTAATACGAGAGAACAACCGAGTAAGAGGGGTATATTTGTCATTATTAGAAAATAACACCGTAAGAGGGGTATATTTATCAATATGAGAAAACAACCCCGTAAGTGAGGTATATTTGTCAATACGAGAAAACAACCCCGTAAGTGGGGTATATCTTTCAACATTGACAAAATAACCCCGAAAAAGTGGTGTTTTTGTTAAAATCAGAAAACAACACCGTAACAGGAGTATGTTTGTCAATATGAGAAAACAAACCCGTGACAGGGATATATCTTTCAACATGAGAAAACAACCCCAAAAAAGTAGTATATTGTATATACCGCTCTTATAGGGTAGTTTTCTCATATTCACAAATATACCCCTATTATGAATTCTTTTTTAATATTAACAAATATATCCCTTTTATGGGGTTGTTCTATCATATTCACAAATATACCCTTCTTACGAGGTTGATTTCTCATATTCATAAATATATCCCTTTTACGACGTTGTTTACTCATACTCACAAATATACCAGACTAATGGGGTTGTTTTCTTATATTGACGAAATATATCCCTCTTACGGGATTGTTTTGTCATATTAAAAAATATACCCCATTTATGGGGTTATTTTTTGACACTCACAAACATACCACTCTTACGGGATTGTTTTCTCAGATTCACAAATATACGCCTCTTATGGGGTTATTTTCTAATATTAACAAAAATATCTTTTTTACAAGGTTGTTTTCTCATATGAAAAATATACCCCTTTTATGTGGTTGTTTTCTTATATTCATAAATATACCCCTTTTACGGGGTTATTTTCTCATATTCACAAATATACCACTCTTACGGTGTTGTTTTCTAATATTGATAAATATACCCCACTTACGGGACTGTTTTCTCTTATGAGAAATATACCCCTTTTACACTGTTGTTTTCTCATATTTGGAAATATACCCCTGTTACGGGGTTGTTTTCTCATTTTCACAAATATACCACTCTTACGGTGTTGTTTTCTCATATTCACAAATACACCCCTCTTATGGTGTTCTTTTCTCATATTAAAATATATATCTCTATAGTGAGGCTGTTTTCTCATATTAAAAGAATACCCCTTTTTCGGCGTTGTTTCATCATACTCACAAATATACCCAACTTACGAGATTATTTTCTAATATTAACAAATATATCCCTCTTACGGGGTTGGTTTCTCATATGATAAAATATACCCCTTTTACGCGGTTATTTTCTCATATTCACAAATATACCTCACTTATGGGATTGTTTTATTATAATGACAAATAAACCCCTTTTATGGAGTTGTTTTATCACACTCATAAATATACCCTTCTTACGAGGTTAATTTCTGATATTAACAAATATACTCATTTAAATGGTGCTATTTTCTCATATTAAAAAACACACCCCTATTACAAGGCTATTTTCTTATATTCACAAATATACCACTCTTATGGGGTTTTTTCTCATATTTATAAATATACCCTTCTTACGAGGCTGTTTTATGATATTGACAAATATACCCCTCTTACGGGACTGTTTTCTTATATGAAAAATATACCTTTTTTACGCGGTTGTTTTCTCATATTTATAACTATTATCCCTCTTGCAATGTTGATTTCTCATATTCATAAATATACCCTTATTATGGTGTTGTTTGCTAATATTAAAAAATATACCCCTCTTAGAGGGTAGTTTTCTCATATCACAAATACACCCCTATTATGGGGTTATTTACTTACAATGACAAATACACTCTTTTTACAAGGTTATTCTATAATACTCACTAATAAACCCCTCTTACAGGGTTAATTTCTGATATTGACAAATATACGCCTCTTATGGTGTTATTTTCTCATATTAAAACATATACCCGTATTGTGGGGTTGTTTTCTCATATTAAAAAATATACCCATTTTTCAGTGTTGTTTCGTCATACTCACAAATATACTCGACTTACGAGGTTATTTTCTTATGTTAAAAAATATACCCCTCTTACGAGATTGGTTTTTCATATTAAAAAATATATCACTTTTATGTGGTTATTTTCTCATGGTCATAAAAACCACTCTTATGGGGCTAAATTCTTATATTCATAAATATTTCCCTATTATGGTATTGTTTCCTCATATTCACAAATATACCCCTCTTATAGGGTAGTTTTCTCATATTCACAAATATACCCCTATTACGGATTTTTTTTTTATATTGACAAATATACGCCTCTTACGGGGTTGATTTCTAATATTGACAAATATACCACTCTTACTCAGTTGTTTTCTCATATTTATAAATATACCCCTCTTACGATGTTGTTTTCTAATATTAGCAAATATATCTCTCTTACGGGGTTGTTTTATCATATTAAAAAAATACCTTTCTTAGGAGTTTTTTTCTCATATGTACAAATATACCCCACTTACGGGTTTTCTTTTCTATTACTACAAATATAATACTCTTACGAGTTTTTTTTTCATATTCACAAATATACCTCTCTTATGGTTTTATTTTTAAATCTTAACAAATATACCCCTCTTACGGGGTTGTTTTATAATATTAAAAAATACACCCTAGTTAAGGAGTTTTCTTTATGATATTCACAAATATATCCCTCGTACGAGGTTATTTTCTTATAATAACAAATAAACTCCCTTTACGAGGTTGTTCTATCATACTCACAAATATACGCCTCTTACGAGGTTGATTTCTAATATTGATAAATATACCCCTCTAAATGGTGTTCTTTTCTCATATTAAAAATAATGTCCCTATTACGGGGCAATTTTCTCATATTCACAAATACACCACTCCTACGGGATTATTTTCTCATATTTACAAATATAACCTTCTTACGATGTTGTTTTCTCATATTGACAAATATACCCCTCTTATGGGACTGTTTTCTCATATGAATAATATACCTCTTTTATGCGGTGATTTTGTCATATTCATAAATGTACCCCACTTACAGGGTTGATTTCTCATATTTATAAATATACTCTTATTACGGTGTTGTTTTCTCATATTCACAAATATACCCCTCTTACAGGATAGTTTTCTCACATTCACAAATATACTCCTATTACGGGGTTATTTACTTATAATAACAAATACACTCCTTTTACAAGGTTGTTCTATCATACTCACTAATATACCCCTCCTACGGGGTTGATTTCTAATATTGACAAATATATGCCTCTTATGGTGTTATTTTCTCATATTAAAAAATATACCCGTATTGTGGGGTTGTTTTCTCATATTAAAAAATATACCCATTTTTCGGTGTTGTTTCGACATACTCACAAATATACTTAACTTAGAGGTTATTTTCTTATGCTGAAAAATATACTCTTCTTACGATGTTGGTTTCTCATATTAAAAGATATACCCCTTTTATGTGGTTGTTTTCTCATACTCATAAATACCACTCTTACAGGGCTAAATTCTTATATTCATAAATATTCGCCTATTATGGTGTTGTTTCTTCATATTCACAAATATACCCTTGTTATAGGGTAGTTTTCTCATATTCATAAATATACACCTATTACAGGTTTTTTTTATATTGACAAATATACCCCTCTTACGTGGTTATTCTATCACATTCATAAATATACCTCTCTTACGGATTTGATTTCTCATATTCATAAATATATCCCATTTACGATGTTGTTTACTCATACTCACAAACATACCGAACTAACGGAGTTACTTTTTTCTATTAATAAATATACCCATCTTACGGTGCTGTTTTATCATATTAATAAATATACCTATTTTATGGCGTTGTTTATTGATACTTACAAACACACGACTCTTACAGGATTGTTTTCTCATATTCACAAATATACCCCTCTTACGGGGTTGTTTTCTCAAACTCACAAATATACCTCTCTTACGTGGTTCTTTTGTCAGACTCAAAGTATACCCCTCTTATGGTTTCGTTTTCAAATATTGACAAATATACGCCTCTTACGAGGTTGTTTTATAATACTAAAAAAATACCCTTGTTAAAGAGTTTTTTTTTGTCATATTCGCAAATATACGTCTTGTACGGGGTAGTTTTCTTATAATGACAAACGAATCCCTTTTACGAGGTTGTTCTATCATACTCACAAATATACGCCTCTTATGGGGTTGATATCTAATATTGACAAATATACCCCTCTAAATGGTGTTATTTTCTCATATGAAAAAATATATTGCTATTTGGGGGCTATTTTCTTATATTCACAAATATACTACTCTTACTGGGTTGTTATCTCATATTTATAAATATACCTCTCTTACGATGTTGTTTTCTAATATTGACAAATATATCCCTATTATAGGGTTGTTTTATTATATTAAAAAATAACCCCTTTAAGGAGTTTTTTTCTCATATATACAAATATACCCCACTTATAGGGTTTTTTTCTATTATTACAAATATACTACTCTTATGGGGTTTTCTTCATATTCACAAATATACCCCTCTTTACGGTTTTGTCTTCAAATCTTGATAAATATACCTCTCTTACGGGGTTGTTTTATAATATTAAAAAATATACCCCTGTTAAGGAGTTTTTTTCTCATATTCATAAATATACCTCTCGTACGGGGTTGTTTTCTTATAATGACAAATAAACCCCTTTTACAGGATTGTTCAATCATACTCACAAATATACCCTCTTACGGGGTTGATTTCTAATATTGACAAATATACCCCTCTAAAAGGTGTTATTTTCTCATATTAAAAATATACCCCTATTACGAGGCTATTTGTTGATATTCACAAATATACCACTCTTATGGGAATATTTTCTCATATTTACAAATATGCCCTTCTTACGGTGCTGTTTTCTGATATTGACAAATATACCCCTCTTACGGGACTGTTTTCTCGTATGAAAAAGATACCCCTTTTACGCGGTTGTTTCCTCATATTCATAAATATAGCCCTCTTATGGGGTTGATTTCTCATATTCATAAATATATCCCTATTACGGTGTTGTTTTCTCATATTCACAAATGTACCCCTCTTACAGGGTAGTTTTCTCATATTTATAAATATACCCCTATTACGGTGTTATTTATTTATATTGACAAATGCACCCCTTTTACAGGATTATTATATCGTACTCACTAATATATCCTATTACGGGGTTAATTTTTAATATTGACAAATATACACCTCTTATGGTGTTATCTTCTCATATTAAGAAATATACCCTTACTGTGGGTTATATTAAAAAATATACCCTTATTGTAGGGTTATTTTCTCATATTAAAAAATATACCCCTTATTCAGCGTTCTTTCGTCATACTCACAAATATAACTGACTTACGAGGTTATTTTCTTATGCTAAAAAATATACCCCTCTTACGAGGTTGGTTTCTCATATTAAAAAATATACCCCTTTTATGCGGTTGTTTTCTCAAACTCATAAATACCACTCTTACTGGGCTAAATTCTTATATTCATAAATACTCACGTATTATGGTGTTGCTTCCTCATATTAAGAAATATATCCCTCTTATATGGTAGTTTTCTCATATTCACAAATATACCCCTATTACGGGTTTATTTTATATTGATAAACATACCCCTCTAACGTGGTTATTCTATCATACCCACAAATATACCCCTCTTACGGGGTTGATTTCTAATATTCATAAATATATCCCATTTACGACATTGTTTACTCATACTTATAAATATACCGGACTAACAGAGTTATTTTCTTCTATTGATAAATATACCCTACTTACGGGGTTGTTTTGTCATATTAAAAAATATACCCTTTTATGGGGTTGTTTTGTGATACTCACCAACACACCACTCTTACGGGATTGTTTTCTCATATTCACAAATATACCCCTCTTACGGGGTTGTTTTCACAAACTCACAAATATACCCCTCATACGTGGTTCTTTTCTCATACTCAAAATATACCCTTCTTATAGGGTTGTTTTCTATTATTACAAATATGTGACTCTTATGAGGTTAATTTCTCATATTCACAAATATACCCCTGTTACGGTTTCGTTTTCAAATCTTAACAAATATACCGCTGTTATGAGGTTGTTTTATAATATTAAAAAATACATCCCTATTAAGGAGTTTTTTTCTCATATTCAAAAAATATATCTCTCATACGGGGTTGTTTTCTTGTAATGACAAATAAACCCCTTTTTCAGGGTTGTTCTATAACACTCACAAATATACGCCTCTTACGGGGTTGATTTCTAATATTGACAAATACACCCCTCTAAATGGTGTTATTTTCTCATATTAAAAAACATACCCCTATTATGGCGCTATTTTCTCATATTCACAAATATACCACTCTTATGGTATTGTTTTCTCATATTTACAAATATACCCTCCTGACGGTGTTGTTTTATCATATTGACAAATATACCTCTCTTATGGGATTGTTTTCTCATATGAAAAATATACCTCTTCTATGCGGTGGTTTTCTCATATTCATAAATATACTCCTATTACGGTGTTGTTTTCTCATATTCACCAATATACCCCTTTTATAAGGTAGTTTTCTCATATTCACAAATATACTCCTATTATGGGGTTATTTACTTATAATGACAAATACACTCCTTTTACAAGGTTGTTTTATCATACTCACTGATATACCCCTCTTACGGGGTTGATTTCTAATATTGACAAATATACGCCTCTTATGGTGTTATTTTCTCATATTAAAAAATATACCCGTATTGTAGGGTTGTTTTCTCATATAAAAAATATACCCATTTTTTGGCGTTGTTTCGACATACTCACAAATATACTCGACTTAAGAGGTTACTTTCTTATGCTGAGAAATAAACCCCTCTTATGAGGTTGGTTTTTCATATTAAAAGATATACCCTTTTTACGCGGTTGTTTTCTCATACTCATAAATTCTACTCTTACAGGGCTAAATTCTTATATTCATAAATATTCCTCTATTATGGTGTTGTTTCTTCATATTCACAAATATACCCCTCTTATAGGATAGTTTTCTCATATTCACAAATGTACCCATATTACGGGCTATTTTCTAATATTGACAAATATACCCCTCTTACAAGATTGTTTTCTCATATGAAATATATACCCCTTTTACGTGGTTTTTTCCTCATATTAATAAATATAACTCTCTTACGAGGTTGATTTCTCATATTCATAAATATACCCTATTATGGTGTTATTTTCTCATATTCACAAATATACCACTCTTACTGGGTAGTTTTCTCATCTTTACAAATATATCCCTATTACGGCGTAATTTACTTATATTTATAAATACACCCCTTCTACAGGGTTATTCTATCATACTCACTAATATACCCCTCTTACGAGATTAATTTTTGATATTGACAAATATACACCTCTTATGGTGCTAATCTTCTCATATTAAAATATATACCTCTATGGTGGGGTTGTTTTCTCATCTTCAAAAATATACCCCTTTTTCGACGTTGTTTCATTATACTCACAAATATACCCGACTTACTAGGTTATTTTCTTATACTGAAAAATATACCCCTCTCACGAGGTTGGTTTCTCATATTAAAAAATATACCCCTTTTACACGGTTGTTTTCTCATACTCATAAATACCACTCTTATGGGGCTAAATTCTTATATTCATAAATATTCCCCTATTATGGTGTTGTTTCCTCATCTTCACAACTATACCCCCCATTATAGGTTAGTTTTCTCATCTTTACAAATATATCCCTATTACGGCGTAATTTACTTATATTTATAAATACACCCCTCCTACAGGGTTATTCTATCATACTCACTAATATACCCCTCTTACGAGATTAATTTTTGATATTGACAAATATACACCTCTTATGGTGCTAATCTTCTCATATTAAAATATATACCTCTATGGTGGGGTTGTTTTCTCATCTTCAAAAATATACCCCTTTTTCGACGTTGTTTCATTATACTCACAAATATACCCGACTTACTAGGTTATTTTCTTATACTGACAAATATACCCCTCTCACGAGGTTGGTTTCTCATATTAAAAAATATACCCCTTTTACACGGTTGTTTTCTCATACTCATAAATACCACTCTTATGGGGCTAAATTCTTATATTCATAAATATTCCCCTATTATGGTGTTGTTTCCTCATCTTCACAACTATACCCCCATTATAGGTTAGTTTTCTCATATTTACAAATATACCCCTATTACGGGCTTTTTATATTGATAAATTTACCCCTCTAACCTGGTTATTCTATCATACTCATAAATATACCCTTCTTACGGGGTTGATTTCTCATATTCATAAATATATCCCTTTTACGATGTTGTTTACTCATACTCACAAATATACCGAACTAACAGAGTTGTTTTCTTCTATCGATAAATATACCCCTTTTATGGAGTTGTTTTCTGATACTCACAAACATACCACTCTTATGGGATTGTTTTCTCATATTCACAAATATACCCCTATTACGTAGTTCTTTTCTCATACTCAAGATATACCCCTCTTATAGGGTTGTTTTCTATTATTACAGATATACGACTCTTACAGGATTGTTTTCTCATATTCACAAAGATACCCCTCTTGCGGTTTTGTTTCCAGATCTTGACAAATATATCCCTCTCACGGGATTGCTTTATAATATTAAAAAATGTACCCCTGGTAAGGAGTATTTTTTCTCATATTCACAAATATACCTCTCGTACGGGGTTGTTTCCTTATAATGACAAATGAACCCCTTTTACGGGGTTGTTCTATCATACTCGCACATATACGCCTCTTACGGGGTTGATTTCTAATACTGACATATATACCCCTCTAAATAGTGTTATTTCTCATATTAAAAAAATACTGCTATTTCGGAGCTATTTTCTCATATTCATAAATATACCACTCTTACAGGGTTCTTTTCTCATATTTACAAATATACCCCTCGTACGGTGTTGTTTTCTAATATTGACAAATATATCCCTCTTACGGGGTTGTTTTATTATATTAAAAAATATACCCCTTTAAGGAGTTTTTTCTCATATTCACAAATATACCTTTGGGGTTTTTTTCTATTATTACAAATATACGACTCTTACGGGGTTGTTTTTTCATATTCACAATATATCCCTCTTATGGTTTTGTTTTCAAATCTTGACAAATATACCCCTCTTATGAGGTTTTTTTATAATATTAAAAAATATACCTCTGTTAAGGAGTTCTTTTTCTCATATTCATAAATATACCTCTCATACGGGGTTGTTTACTCATAATGACAAATACACCCCTTTAACGGGGTTGTTCTATCATATTCACAAATATACCCCTCTTACGAGGTTGATTTCTAATATTGACAAATATACCCATTTAAATGGTGTTATTTTCTCATATTAAAAAATATACCCCTACTACAAGACTATTCACTCATATTCATAAATATACCACCTTTACGGGGTTGTTTTCTCATATTCACAAATATACCCTTCTTACGGTGCTATTTTCTAATATTGACAAATATACCCCTCTTGCGGGACAATTTTCTCATATGAAATATATACCCAGGCTTACAATTACAATACCTTTATGGGGTTATTTTCTCAGATTCATAAATATACATGTTTTACGAGATTATTTTCTTATATTTATAAATATACCACTCTTACGGATCGTTTTCTCATAGTAAGTTATTAGCACTATTATGGGGTTGTTTTCTCAAATTCATAAATATACACGTTTTATGGGGTTATTTTCTTATATTGAAAAATATACCTCTTTTACGGGGTTGTTTTCTCATATTATAAATATACCCACAAATATACCAAAATTACGGGGTATTTTCTTTGATTGATAAATATCCCCATATTATGGGGCTGTTTTCTAATATTTATAAATATACCCCTCTTACAATTATGTTTTGTCATATTAAAAAATTTACCACTTCTACAAGGCTTTTTTTTAGACTCGCAATTACACTACTTTTACGGGGCTGTTTTCTCGGATTCATAAATACACACGTTTTACTCGATTTTTTTCATATATTGACAAATATACCACTTTTATGGGGTTGTTTTCTTATATTATAAAATTAACCCATTTAAGGGGTTGTTTTCTCATTTTGTTTTCTCATGTTAAGAAATATACCACTTTTATAGGTTGTTTTCTCATATTCAGAAATATACCGCTCTTATAGGGTTGTTTTCTCATATTCACAAATATATCCTCTTACAGGGTTATTTTCTTATATTGACGCATAGATCCTTTTTACGGGTTCTATCATATTCACAAATATAACCATCTTATGTGGTATTTTTCTAATATTGACAAATGTACCTTTTCTTGGGGTTATTTTCTCCTATAAAAAAATATACTTGTTTTACGGGGTTGCTTTCTCATACTAACAAATATACCCCTCATACGGAGTTGATTTCTCATATTCATAAATCTATCCCTTTTACGTCGTTGTTTCCTTATCCTCATAAATATACCCCTCTTACGAGGTTATTTTCTCATATTAAAAAATATATCCCTTTGATGTGGTTGTTTTCTCATACTCTGAAATATACCCCTCTTATAGGGTTGTTTTCTTATATTCACAAATCTTCCCCTCTTACGGGGTTATTTTTCTATTATTGGCAAAAATACCCCTCTTATGGGGTTGATTTCTCATATTCATTAATATACCCCTTTTACGGCGTTGTTTTCTCACACTCACAAATATACCCTACATACGGGGTTGTTTTCTTATATTGATAAATATACCACTCTTAAGGGATTATTTTCTCTTATTGAAAAATATACCCCCTTAATGTGGTTGTCTTCTCAAGCTCACAACTATGGTCCTCTTATAAGATTGTTTTCTCATATTCACAAATATTCCCCTCTTATGGGGTTATTTTCTTATATTCACAAATATACCCCTCTTATAGGGTTATTTCTTTATATTGACAAATACACTCCTTTTACGGGGTTGTTCTATCATAGTCACAAATATACCAATCTTACAGGGTTGTTTTCTAATATTGACAAATATACCACTCTTTTGGAGTTATTTTCTCATATTAAAAAATATACCCCTATTATATGTTGTTTTCTCATATTCACAAATATACCCCTCATACGGGGTTGATATCTCATATTCATAAAAAAATCCCTTTTATGGGGTTGTCTACTCATACTCACAAATATACTCGACTAAGTAGGTTGTTTTCTTATATTGACAAATATACCCCTCTTTTGGGGTTGTCTTCTTATATTAAAAAATATACCCCTTTTATGAGGTTGTTCTCTGATATTCACAAATATACCCCTCTTAATAGGTTTTTTTTCTCATATTAAAAAATATGCCCCTTTATGTAGTTGTTTTCTCAAATTCACAGCTATACTCTTCTTACGGGGTGCTTTTCTCATATTCACAAATATACCCCTCTTACAGGATTGTTTTCTCATATTCACAAATATAGCCGTCTTACAGGGTTATATTCCAATATTGACA
Source organism: Ricinus communis (assembly GCF_019578655.1). Classification (NCBI taxonomy): domain Eukaryota; kingdom Viridiplantae; phylum Streptophyta; class Magnoliopsida; order Malpighiales; family Euphorbiaceae; genus Ricinus; species Ricinus communis. Next base: position 13,785,917 of record NC_063264.1, on the reverse strand, counting down.
AATATACCCCTCTTACGGGATTGTTTTCTCATAGTAAAAAATATATCGCTTTTATCCAGTTATGTCCTCATGCTCACAAATATACCCGTCTTACGGGGTTGTTTTCTCATATTCAAAACTATACCCCTCTTACGGCCTTGATGCATCATATTCATAAATATCCCTTTGATGACGTTGTTCACTCATATTCGCAAATATACCAGACTTACGGAGTTGTTTTCTTCTATTAAAAATATACCCCTCTTACGGGCTTATTTCTCATTATAAAAAATATACTCCTCTTTTGCGGTTGTTTCTCAATACTCACAAATATACCTTCTAACGGGGATGTTTTCTAATATTCATAAATATACCCCTCTTACGGGGTTGTTTTCTCATATTAAAAAATATACCCCTTTTGTGGTGTTGTTTTCTCATAATCAGACTTATACCTATCTTGCGCGGTTCTTTTCTCATATTCACAAATATACTCCTCTTACAGGATTGTTTTCTCATATTCATAAATATACCCGTATTAAAGGGTTGTTTCCTTATATTGACAAATTCACCACTTTTACAGGGTTGTTCTATCATACACATAATATACCCGTCTTGTGAGGTTATTTTCTAACATTGGCAAATACATTCGTTTTACGAGGTTGTTCTCTGATACTCATAAATATACCACTCTGACAAGGTTACTATCTCATATTCATAAATATACCCTTCTTATGGGGTTGTTTTGTCATATTCACAAAACATACCCTTCTTATGGTATTGTCTCCTAATATTGATAAAAATACCCCTCTTACGGTGTTGTTTTCTCATATGAAAAAATATACCCCATTTTATGTGGTTGTTATCTCATATTCAGAAATATACCCCTCATACGGGGTTAATTTCTCATATTCATAAATATATCCCTTTTACGGGGTTGTTTACTATACTGACAAAGATACACGACTTAGGGGGTTATTTTCTTATATTGACAAATATACCCCCTCTTGCGGCATTATTTTCTCATAATAAAAAAATTACACCTTTTATGTGGTTGTTTTCTCAAACTCACAAATATACCCCTCTTATAGGGTTGTTTTCTCATATTAAGAAATATATCTCTTTTACGGAGTTGTTTACTCATACTCACAAATATACCTGATTTAGGGGGTTATTCTTTTATATTAACAAATATACCCCTCTTACGGGGTTGTCTTCTCATATTAAGAAATATACCCTTTTTATTGGGTTGTTTTCTGATACTCATAAATATACCACTCTAATCGGGTTATTTTATCATATAACCAAATATACCCCTCTTACCAGGTTGTTTTCTCATATTAAAAAATATATTTCCTTTATGTGTTTATTTTCTCAAACTCACAACTATACTCCTCTTACGAGGTTGTTTTCTCATATTCACAAATATACCCCTCTTACAAGGATGTTTTCTCATATTCACAAATATACCGCTCTTACGAGGATGCTCTCTCAGAGTAAAAGATTTACCCCTTCTACGTGGTTGTTTCCTTATACTCATATTAATACCCCACACACGGGGTTATTTTCCTCTATTGACAAATATTCCACTCTTACGGGGTTGTTTTCTCTTATTAAAATATATACCACTTTTATAAGGTTATTTTCTCATACTTAGAAATATACCCCTCATACGGGCTTGATTTCTCATATTCATAAATGTATCCCTTTTACGAGATTGTTTACTCATGCTCACAAATATACCCGACTTATGGGGTTATTTTCCTGTATTGACAAATATACTCCTCTTACGGGGTTGTTCTCTCATATTCAAAAATATACCTTTTTATGTGGTTGTCTTCTAAAACTCACAAATATACGCCTCTTATAGGATTGTTTTCTCATATTTACAAATATACCCCTTGTACGAGGTTATTTTCTAGTATTGACAAAAATACCCCTCTTATGGGATGTTTTATCATATTTAAAATATACCCTTTTTACATGACTGTTTGCTCATATTCACAAATATACCCGTCAAACAGGTTTGACATCTCATATTCATTAATATACCCTTTTAACGGTGTTGTTTTCTCATACTCACAAATATACCCCACTTACGTGGTTGTTTTCGTCTATTGACAAATATACCACTCTTACGGGGTTGTTTTCTCTTATTAAGAAATATACCACTTTTATAAGGTTATTTTCTCATACTCAGAAATATACCACTCTTACGAAGTTGTTGTTTTCTCATATTCATAGATATTCTCCTCTTACGAGGTTGTTTTCTCATATTCATAAATATACCCCTCTTACGGGGTTGTTTTCTTATATTGATAAATACACCCCTTTTACGGGGTTGCTCTATCATGCTCACATATATACCCTTCTTACGGGGTATTTTTATAATTTTGACGAATATATCCTTCTTTTGGAGTTGTTCTCTCATATTTAAACTATACCCCTATTTCGGGGTCGTTTCCTCATATTCACAAATATGCTCCTCATATGGGGTTCGAATTCTCGTGTTCATAAATGTATCCCTTTTACGGGGTTGTTTACTTATACTCATAAATTTACCCGACATAGGAATATTTTCTTATATTGACAAATATACCCCTCTTACGAGGTTGTTTTCTCCTATTATAAAATGTACTCCTTTTATGGGGTTGTTCTCTAATACTCACAAATAAAGCACTCTCACGGAGTTATTTTCTCATATTAAAAAATATACCCCTCTTACAGGATTATTTTCTCATATTCATAAATTTACCACTGTTACAGTGTTGTTTTCTAATATTGATAAAAGTACCTCACTTTTAGGGTTGTTTGCTCATATGAAAAAATATACCCCTTTTATTTGGTTGTTTTCTTATATTCACAAATATAACCGTCTTACCGGGTTGTATTCCAATATTGACAAATATACCCATTTTATGGGGTTGTCTTTGCATATTAAAAATACGCCCCTTTTTACGCGGTTGTTTTCTCATATTCATAAATATATCTCTTTTACAGGGCGCTTTAGAAACATGAGGGAACCTCACTTTAGTTCTTGAGATAAAAACTAGCAGATGATAGCATGACAAGAAGCATGAGGGTGGTTCTAGACCCGAACAAGGCAAGCGCGAGGGCACTATTATCGCGGGGGGGGGGGGGTAGTTTTTATAATTAATGCGATGTCAGTAACTTTTGAGATTTCAACCACCCTATTAGTGCTATGTGGTTGGAGCCGTTGGAGCCTAACGTCTCTTTTTAAAAAGCGTGAGTGCGCTTGGAGAGAGTGGGGGGCTTTCCATGACTTTAGGCAATTTTTGCCAAGTTATCAAAATCTTGCAATTAAAGAGGTTTGGCTTTATTATAACGTCTCTAAGGAGTTGGTATGAGTATAAATACCCCTCATAAAGACTCTACATCAAAGTGTGTGATTTAGATATACCAAAACTCTTACAAATTTATTTATCAACTTTCTACGCTAATTCTTTCATTGTAAAGTGTATTAAGTTGAAACTCTTTATTCAACTAAGACTCAAAAGGGTTATTGTGTGAGCCTAGGTATTAAAAATACAAGAAAGTGGTTATTGAGTAACCATTAACACTTAAGGTTAAGGGACTTAGTGAGAGATTGGTTCACTAATGGAAGAGGTTTAGTGTGAGCCTTGAAAACACCAAGTTATTGAGTGAACTTGTAAAACCCAAAGATTTGTAATCTTAGTGATTATAGTGAAACACTCAAGTGTGATCTTGAGGAGTGGATGTAGGGAAGTTTGTTCCTAAACCACTATAAACCCTTGTATCATCTTCTCTAACCCTTAACTTATTGTGCTTTTACCTAAAATCATTAATTTTTGCAATTTAAAATCACCAATCAACCCCACTTTTTGGTTCCAAGGGACAACAAGTGGTATCAGAACAAGTTCACTCTTATTCAAGATTAATTGTGAATGCAAAAATCATGGCAATTTATGAAGGAGCCCAACACCTCAAGCCGTTCTTCGATAGATCTAAGTATGCATTTTGGAAATTCTATATGGAAATCTACTTAGATTCCTATGGCATTGAAATGTGGCACTATATGGTGAAGGAATGGAAAGCTCCCACTGAAATAAAGAATGGTGAAGAAAGAATCCTTCTTAGAGAAGAATGGGTAGATGTCCACACGAAGCACAACCATAAGAACAAGCAAGCAATGGCTATACTTGTGAGTTGCCTCTCTAGAGAAGAATGTGGGAGAGTGTAAACATTGCACTATGGCTCATCAAATTTGGACTACCTAGGAGAACTATCATGAAGGCACAAAGCAAGTAAAATCATGGAAAATCCAAATGTACGTCACCGAATATGAGATTTTCAAAATGAAGCCTAATGAGTCTGTCACCGATATGACAAATAGACTTTTCACCATCATCAAAAAATGAGAAAGCTTGGAAAGCACTATGAGCTAGTAGACATCAATAACAAAATCCTTAAGAGCATTCCTTTTGATAAATATGGTGCTAGAGTGGCTAGCATTGAAGAAGCAAATGATGACCTAGGTAAGATTCCTGGATGTTCTTATAGGTAAGCTTCTAACTCATAAGATGTCTCTTGTAAGGGATGAAGTTGATAGAGATAGTGGGAAGAAGAAAACCCTAGTTCTCAAGGCTAGCACAAGAGTTCAAGATGCAATCGATGTCTCAAGTGATGATGAGGATCAAGGGGACGCTCTAAGTGAGAGTGATGATGTGGCTCTATCACCAAGCATGTCAAGAGGATACTTGAAGCCAAAAGGAGAAGAAGCAGCAAGCCCTTTACAAGCAAGAAGTCCTTCTCCAAATCAAGAACAAGTAAGGACAAGAAGGAGGAAATCACTTGGTACAAATGTTGGAAGCAAGGGCATATCAAACCGGATTGTCCTAAGTACTTGAAGAGGAATAAGGGAGACAAAGAAAAGCAAAAGGGTTTAAAGGCTACTTGGAGTGATGAATCTTCATCCTCCAAAAATGAAAGTGAAAGAGAAGAGGAGGCTAATCTTTATTTCATGGCAAATATGGAGGACTCCTAAAAGGTATACTCTACTTCTCATTCATGCAATTCTTTTTCTTCTTGTTCATCTTCTCATTCTTTTGGTGATGACTTGTTGGATGATGAAGATGAACTCTTACAAAATATGCTTTCAAAATTAAACTTCTATAAAAATAAATGTTCTAGCTTGAAGGAAGACCTTAAAATTTCAAAGAAGAAAATTGCATCCTTACAAACTTCCAATGATAACTTAAGGAAATCATTGGATGATATTTTAAAAGAAATTTTTTTTAAAGAGAACAAGTGTTTGAAAAATGAAGTTGAAGAGCTTAGGAACTCAATTTCAAAATTTCACAAAGGAAAAGAGTCTTTGACACACTAATTGTGTCTCAAAGACCTCCCCTTGTGATACGTGGACTTGGGTTCCAATGAGCTTCATCGTCCTTATCTCATAAAACAATATTTGTCAAAGCCACTTAACCACAAGCATTTCAGAGAAACACCGATCGAGTTTCAAAGTGCAAAACACACACTAGACCTCTCATTCAAAAGAAAGAGAAAGGCACACATGTTCCAAAGGCTAAGCCAAGAGGAACTGATGTAGATGATTCTATACATATTTATTGATGGTTTATCGATCGTTTTTGTTTGTGTATTTGAGTCATATTTATTCCTATTTGATCGCACTTCGGTATGTTTATGAGTTTTTCAAGTTTTCAGACTCTTTGATGGGAAATTGATTGATTTTCGGGCAGAAACCAAGCTATATGGATGATTTACGCATACTAGATGTTTGTTGGAGTCGATTCCTTGATTGGCGTGCAATTCGAGGCTTTTGCACGGCCATGCACATTTGCACGGCCCGTTGCATGGCCTCCCTTGCCCGTTGCGCGGGCCGTGCATATTTGCACGGGCCATGGCACGGGCTATGGCTTTTCTGGCTATAAGTAAGCGCACGCAAAATAAGATAGGGTTCTGCATATAATTTCTAGACTTCTCTACGCAGGCGACCCCTCACTTCTGCACCTCTGTTCATGACATTTTGGGAGACCAATGTCAGTTCAAAGGATTGATTTAGGGGATTCAAGCAAAGATTGAAGTTTCTAGATGATTGACCGAGACATCCGAGATCCATACTTGAGGCTGGTTTCAGAATCGGTGCTTGCGACATTTCCACTCCGATTTGAGAGAAGAGGGGGTACATATCATTTTACTACTTTGATTGAGCATTGTATTACTTCATCCTGCTTTATCTATTGTTACAGGAGTAGTGACTAAAAAAATAAAAAAATAAAATAAATAATTATAAATTATAAATAAATTTCATTTCGAGTATCATCTTATTATTAGAGCAACTTAATGTTCAATTTTGGTAAAACATTTGATCCTTAGCTATATTCTTGCATTATCTGCATAATTTTCCAGCAACTTTCAGCTCACTTTCCATATTTCTCCATACCCTACCTTAATCCCATTACAACCTGGCTCAAGACCCTTTGATCATGTTTATTGACTATTTCACAGTAGTGGAGATCGGATCTATAAGCAAGCTTATAGTAAGCACCTTTTTCTGTACTTTTGCATTGAGAGCTTGGCGATATTCTTTCACCTATATACACTTGTGTGTTTTGAGTGACATCTTGAAAGATTTATCATTTAATTTTAGCAGCTTTATTAACTTTGTTCTCTCTCTCAAAGATTTAGTGATTTGGGGATTTTAAGGAAATTCGTCACGGGGTTTTGAGACTTGTTTTGAGCTAACCTCCTGCAAAGTATTTGATTGAGTTATTTGGTATCTATTTGAGGAGTGAGTTATTGATTGCTTGAGGATAAGCAAACGCTTAAGTGTGGGGTAGTTTGATGTAGATGATTCTATACATATTTATTAACTGTTGATCAGTCATTTATTCATGTATTTGAGTCATATTTATTCCTGTTTGATCGCACTTTGGTATGTTTCTGAGTTTTTCAGGTTTCCAAACTTATTGATGGGAAATTGATTGATTTCCGGGCAGAAAACGCATACTAGATGTTTGTCGGAGTCAATTTCTTGATTGGCGTGCAATTTGAGGCTTTTGCACGGCCCATGCATATAAGTAGGCGCACGTAAAATGAGACAGGTTTCCGCTTCTGATTTCTGAACTTCTCTACGCGCGCGACCCCTCACTTATGCACCTCTGTTCTTGACATTTTGGTTGACCAACGTCAGTTCAAAGGATTGATTTGGCGGATTCAAGCAAAGATCGAAGTTTCTAGATGATTGACCAAGACATCCGAGATCCATACTTGAGGCTGGTTTCAGAATCGGTGCTTGCAACATTTCCACTCTGATTTGAGAGAAGAGGGGTTACATGTTCCATTTCCTTTTCTATTATTTATTTCCTTTTGTATTTGTTTCTTTCATTATGAGTAACTAGGGCTGCCGAACTCATTGGGGTTCACCTTTGTTGATGGATTGTGCTTAATTATTGGATTTTTATTTGCCATTCTTGTAATCTTCTGTTTACTAATAAAGTTTGATTCAATTAATTTGAGACATTGAATTAATTGTCTTTTGGGTTGTTTCTTGACATTGAGAAATGATTGTTACAACTGGAAATTGAATAGTAAGAACTGGTATTTAACACTTAGAGATAAGGTTAATTCACTCGCTAGATTGAGAATTAACAACTCTTAATAGATCTAAATCAGGTTTAATGCTAATCTGTAATAATCTGATAGGAAGAGATTCCATTAGATTAGAGCAATTTTAGGGACTTGGTGAGCTCAAGAGAGGAGTCGAGTTCGATTCAGGATTTAGGCACGGGTAACAAGATTGGTAATTTATAAAATCAACCTTATAATTCCATCACTTAGGTCCCCTTCGGATTTGCTTCTTTTATTATGGTTGTCTTTTGATTGTCAGTTGCTGTTCATTCATTTATTTGCATTCATAGTTATCAATTAAGTAATTTCGACTTCTCACACCTTATTTCAGATTAGATAACATAGCGAACAGTAGTAACTTTAGGTTCACCCGATCTCCAGGGATACGACCTTGATACTCACTAGTGCTAGGCCACAACGATAGGTTCACTACCTTAGGTGTAGGTTGCATCAGTAGCCCATCAGGAACAAAGCATGCATTCATGTATAAGAACACAAATCTTGATAATCTTGTTCATGCATGTGTGAAGGTAATCATATGATGTGAAATGCAAAATAAGGAAAATGCACCTTTTCATGAATGAATTTTCCGATGCTAACCCCAAAGGACCTAATCTTGTTTGGGTACTTAAAACCAAGTAAATTGACTCCTTTTTGTAGGTGTGTCTTAAATCCACAAGCACAAATCTTTGTCACGTTGATAGTGGATGTTCAAGGGACATGACGGGTGGCAAGAGCCTCTTTGTAAATGTCAAGGACTATAAAAAAGGCAGAGTAACTTTTGGAAATAATGCCAAGGGTAAGGTAATTGGCATCGGCTCCATAGGTAAGGATGTTAAATCTTTCATTGATGATGTTTTCCTAGTTGATGGTTTGAAAAATAATTTCATTAAGTGTAAGTCAATTGTGTCATAAAGGGAACAAAGTCACTTTTGACTCCAATGGATATCTTGTCAATTCCCTAGTGAAAGACAAAGTGATATTCAAAGGAGAAAGTACACAATTGACCTACACAAAGTTTCTAGTCAATCTTTCAACTGTCTTGTGTCTATTAGTGATGATGGACATGAAAGCATGGAGATTCTATACAAATTAGCCAAAGAGGAGCTAGTTAATGGACTTCCCAAAGTGAAGTTCATCAAAGACAAGCCTTACGAACCGGGTCAAATGGGAAAAGAACATCTATCATTCTTTAAACCCAAAACTATATAAGTACTTCTAGACCACTTCAACTATTACATCTGGATTTGTTTAGACCTACTAGAGTAGCTAGTTTGGATGGAAAGTTATATGCATTTGTGATTGTTGATTATTACTCTAGATTTACTTGGGTTAATTTCCTTGCTCATAAGAATGAAGCTTTCAATGTTTTTAAATCTTTTGCAAAATGTGTTCAAAATGAAAGGGTATTTGATTTTCTCTATAAGGAGTGATCATGGAAAAGAATTTGAAATGATCTTTTTGAAAACCTTTGTAAAGAATTTAGAATTTCCCACAATTTTTCATCTCCTAGAACTCCCTAATAAAATGGAGTTATGAAAAGAAAAAATAGAACAGTAGTGGAAATGGCTAGGACAATGCTCAATGAGTATAAACTTCCTTCCTATTCTCAGTCTAAAGCCGTTAACTCTAGTTGTTATCTTGCAAATAGAGTTTTCAAAGACCTTTACTAAGAAAAACTTCTTATGAGCTTTAGAAAGGAAGAAAACCTAAAGTCTCATATTTTATAGATTCTGGTTGCAAATGCTACATTTTAAACACCAAGGACAACCTTGGAAAATTGATGCCAAAACATACATAGGAATTTTCCTAGGCTATTCCACCTCAAGCAAAAGCTTATAGAGTCTTTAAAAAATGTACCTTAATAGTTGAAAAGTCTATGAATGTAGTTTTTGATGAATCAAACAAGCTTGATCTTGGGAAAGGTGTTTATGTGAATGATCTTGTAGGTGCATTTTAAGAACTCAAAGTGAATATTGATGACCACTCAAAAGGAGTAGATGAACCTATAGAGAAAATTGAAGAAGATCAACATAATCAAGATGCAACTCAAGAATCTCAAAGATGGAAACCTCCCAAAATCTTTCCAAGGCTTGGAACTTCAAAAAGGATCATCCTCCTACACAATTCATTAGAGATTTATGAAAAGGTATAAGTACTCGTTCTAAACTAGTAGCTTTAAATAATTTAGCCTATAATTCTCAAATTGAGCCAAAGACCATTGATGAGGCTCTAAATGATGAAAGGTGGGTGATTGCTATGCAAGATGAACTCAACCAATTTAAGAGAAACAAAGTGTGGAACTTTTTCCTAGACCTAAGGAAAACCAAATTATAGGTTGTAAATGGGTGTTCAGAAATAAGCTAGATGAGCAAGGCTCTATCTCTAGAAACAAAGCTAGATTGGTGAAAAGGTTATAACCAAGAGGAAGGCATTGATTATGATAAAACCTTTGCTTCGGTTGCTAGATTAGAAGCTATTAGGATGCTTTTAGCATATGCATGTCATATGAATTTTAAGTTGTTTCAAATGGATGTGAAAAGTGCTTTTTTAAGTGGTTTTATTGAGGAGGAAGTTTATGTTGAGCAACCTCCCAGTTTTGAAGATCATAAGTTTCCCAATCATGTTTTCAAACTTTCTAAAGCCTTGTATAGGTTGAAGCAAGCTCCTAGAGTTTGGTTTGAAAGGCTTAGTTCTTTTTTAATTGAAAATGGATTTCAAAAGGGTAAGGTTGACACTACTCTTTTTGTAAAGAAACATAAACATGATACTCTAATTCTTCAAATTTATATTGATGACATTGTGTTTGGAGCTACTAATGAGTTTCTTTATGAGGATTTTGCTAAGTGTATGACTAGGGAATTTGAAATGAGCATGATGGGAGATCTCAAATTCTTTCTTGGTCTTCAAATCAAGCAATGCAAGGATGGGATATTCATCAACCAATCCAAGTACACAAGAGAACTCCTAAAGAAATTTGAGATGGATGGTTGCAAAGTAGCCAAAACTCTAATGAGTGTCACAACTAAATTGGACAAGGAAGAGAAAGGTAAGAGCATAAATGAATTATAGACCCGATATTATGTATAGTATTTGCCTTTGTGCTAGATTTCAGTTTTGTCCAAAAGATTCTCATTTAAATGCCATAAAAATAATTCTAACATATTTAAGTGGAACCTTGAATTTAGGAATTTGGTATCCTAGGAAATATCCTTTGATATAATAGGTTATTCGGATGGCGATTATACCGGTAGTTTATTAGATAGGAAAAGCACCTCCTAAACTTGCCATATTTTAGGTGAATGCTTAGTGTCTTGGTTTAGTAAGAAACAAGTTTCAATTGCTCTCTTCATTGTGGAACCCGAATATATGGCGGTGGATTGTTATTGTGCTCAAATTATTTAGATGAGGCAACAATTAAGAGATTATGGGAGAGAGGTTGATCACATTCTTCTCAAATATGACAACACAAGTACTATAAACCTTTTTAAGAATCCTATTCAACACTCTAGGAGTGAGCACATGGATATTAGACACTATTTTTTGAGAGGTCATGTTCAAAATGGTAGTGTAGTACTAGAGTATGTTGATACAATCAAACAACTAGCCGATATTTCACTAAGCCCCTAAATGAGGAGAGAATGAATTTCATAAAAAGAGAACTCGGAATGATAGATGGAAGCACATTAGCTTAAATTCTTTCCTATGAGTGCTAATCGTGCGTATATTTTATTTCTGATGCTTGTACTTATGCATTCTTCATTCCTGTGCAATTTTATTTTAAGTATTGAGATTGTCTTAGCACTAGATCATTTTTAATCTTTGAATACTTGTACATAAAATGATGTGATCAATGTGAAAAGTGCATGCTCATTCATTCATTTTTGCTTGAAATTATAAAAAGCATGCTCGCACTTATAGGTCCATATGCAATTTTTGAAATAACCTTATAAGCGTGCTTGCACTCCTCAGCGCAATCGCCGTTTCTTAAAATTATAGTTGTTTTGATAATTTTTCCGAAAGCGCGACCGTGCTTCTCCTGTATTTCAGTAAAAACTAACCGTTACAAATTTTTTGAAAATGAACTTTAATGTTGAATTAGTTATTTTTAACCATTTTCAAACCCTCCCTAAGGCTATAAAAGCCACATTTTATACATTTGCATCACTTTTTACGTACTTATTCATTTTGAGCCTTCAAAAATCCTTCACTCTTCTTCAAAATTCCAAACCCTCTCTTCTACTTCTTCAAAGACAAGTATGGCTCTAAGAAAGGCTATTGGAAGAAGATCTTCTTCATTCGAGACAATCTTAAAAAGAATGAAGGGTGTGAATGATGATGCAAGGATCAAGTACATGATTGACTATAAAGAGGAAAAGAACTCAACCTAGCAAATTCTTTGATGAAGAAGTTCTCATTAAGCTTAGTATTTCACAAGAGGTACACACACTCCTTGACAATGTAGGGCTTAGAGATTTCTTCCTATCCTAAACCTTAGAAATAGGATTTGAGAATCTCACCAAGAAATTTCTTTCTACCATAGTGATTAATAAAAAGGGAGATAGGGATGATTATTATGGGTAGAGTTTAGGCTCTTTAGGGAGAGAAGAACCCTTTCTAGAACCCAATTCTCTTATATCGTTGGTTTTCAAGAAAGAAGCCATCTCTTAATTATTAAAAATCTTGCAGAAATGCCTCTTTCTTTTTCCTAATTTTCGAGGCAAATCTCAACCAAAGAAACCCATTCTAAAGACTCCCTCTCCAAAGACCTCAAATCCTTAACACATTAGGTAGTGCATATGATGATAGCCACCAACATCCATACAAGGGATAATGGGGTTGAGAAAGTTCCATAAAAAGATCTTCTTTTCCTCTACTTGACGATTCATTGGCAACATTCAAAAAGGTGTCATTCTTGTCTCCTCACATGTCATCAAAATTGTTAAACACTTCCAAGCCCTCACTCTTCTAAACAAGACTTTTCTAAACCCTCCTATCTCACCATTTTTGCTAGGATTAGCTTTCCTTGAGCATATGCCAAAGTCATTAGACTTGGACCTAAGTGGGAAATAGATGGGGAGTTCTTTCTACTCATAGGTGAGTATGTGGATGACAGGAAGAAAAAGGAAGGAAGACTATAGGATACCAAGTGAGCCAACCCCTTCCTCTTTCCCCACTTCATCTTCTCTTTCTTTTGAGGACAAAATGCTTAAGTAAATAAGCAAAACTTGGAATTATCACCACCATTTACATGCAGATTTAATGGATTGGGAGGAAGAAGAGGGAGAAGAAGCTCCAATTCCCCCTCCTTATACAAGCTCTAGTAGAAAAGGAAAGGAGCTTATGATTTTTCAAGAGGAAGAAGAAAAAGATTGATCTCTTATTTTTATTTCATTTTCTCATTTCTCATTTTGTTTTTTTCCTTCTCATGTCTGCCTCCCTTTCATTGATCACACATATGTAAAGCATTTTCTTTACAAATGAAATCTTATCTTATTTTCTATCTCCTTGCAATTTACTTTCCTTGTTCTTTTTAATTTTGCCAAAGGGAGAGAGAAACCTAAATTGATTAATACATGACAAATGAAAAGAGGGAAAGAGACCTAACTTGACTAAAGGGGAGAAAGTTCTAAATTTGATAAGTAAATAAAAAAGGGGGAGAAGTTCTTAAATTGTGAAGTATATGATATGCTTAGAATCTAGATGAAAAGTATGCTTAATTACAAAAACTAAAGGGGAGGAAATACAAAAATTAAAGGGGAGTAATAAATTGTTAAACCCCATAAGTAAATTGTTCTTTTGACTCTTAAATGTTAGTACTTAAGTATTCAATTACATCTGCACTTGATCAATTTTGAATTTCTAATCAATTTGGTTGTCAAAATAAAAAGGAGGAGATTATTGATCTAACGTGCAATTGATCTCTATTTTGATCATAACAACCAAATTAATTATCATTAACATCATGACTAAGTGTCTATGTGACAGAGCACTAAAGGAACCAAGCTTAGACTAAACATTCTTGAACCTTAAAGTAAGTCTTGTATAAAGACCCCAAAAGCGCGAGGGTGCTTTCAAGGTGTGGGGTCGCCTTTTATATGACCAAAAGTTTGAAAGACATTGAAAAGTCCACCTGACAGTAGGCCAATTGCCTCTTAACACCTGGCCGTCAAAATGTCAAAGCTTTAAGAAGTGCGAGGGAGCTTCGGAAGCGCGACGACGCCTCACTTTAAGACTTCAGACAAAAACTGGCAGATGATAGCGTGACAAGAAGTGTGAGGGCATTTCTAGACTTGGATAAGGCAAGCACAAGGGCGCTATTATGGTGCGGTGGCAGTTTTCACAACTAATGCGATGTTAGTAACCATTGAGATTTCGGCCACCCTATCAGTGCCACGTGGCTGGAGCCATTAGATCCCCAATATCTCTTTTCAGAAAATGCAGGGGCACTTTCTATGACCTTAGGCAATTTTTGCCAAGTCATCAAAATCTTACAACTAAAGAGTTTTGGCCTTATTATAACATCTTAAAGGGGTTAGTATGTATATAAATAACCCTCTTAAAGACTCTATAACTAAATGTATGCTTTAAATATACCAAAACTCTTGCAAATTTATTTCTCAACTTTCTACACTCAATTTTTTTCTTTGTAAAGTGTATCAAATTGAAACTCTTTGTTTAAATAAAACATAAAAGGGTTTTTGTGTGACCCTAGGTATTAAAAACACAAAGAATTGGTTGTTGAGTAACCATTAATACTCAAGGGTTAAGAGACTTAGTGAGAGATTAATTCACTAAAGGAAGAGGTATAGTGTGAGCCTTGAAAACACCAAGTTATTGGATGAACTTGTAAAACCCAAAGGTTTATAATCTTAGTGATTACGGTGAAACACTCAAGTGTGATCTTGAGGAATGGATGTAGCGAAATTTGTTCCGAAACCACTATAAATACTTGTGTCACTTTCTCTAACCCTTAATCTCCTCACATTATCCGAGATCTCTTATGTTTTTACCTAAAATCATTAATTTCTGTAATTGAAGTCACCAATTCAACCCCAGTTCTTGATTCCAAGGGACAACATATCACTTTTATGAGGTATTTTCTGATATTCACAAATATACCCCTCTTACGGGATTGCTTTCTAATATTGACAAACATACTCGTCTTACAGGGTTGTTTTCTCATATGAAAAAATATACCCCTTTTACGCGGTTGTTTTCTCATATTCGTAAATATATCCTTTTTATGCTTTTGTTTCGTCATACTCACAAATACACTCGACTTATGACGTTGTTTTCTTATATTGACAAATATATCCTTCTTACGAGGTTGTTTTCTTATATTAAAAAATATACCCCTTTTATGTGGTTGTTTTCTCATACTCATAAGTATACCCCTCTTATTAGGTTGATTTCTTATATTTATAAATATACCACTATTACAGCATTGTTTCCTCATATTCATAAATATATCCCTCTTAGAGGGTAGTTTTCTCATATTCACAAATATACCCCTATTATAGGGTTATTTTCTTATATTAAAAAACATACCCCTATTATGGGGCTAATTTGTCATACTCACAATTATACCTTCTTACGAGGTTCTTTTCTCATATTAAAAAATATACCTCTATTGCGGGGTTGTTTTCTCATATTCATAAATATATCACTCTTAAAGGGTTATTTTTCTATATTGACAAATACACCCCTTTAACGGGGTTATTCAATTTTAGTCACAAATATACCCCTCTTATGGGATTGTTTTCTCATATTCACAAATATAACCCTCTTACGGGGTTGATTTCTCAATTTATAAATGTACCTCTTTTACGGTTGTTTCCTCATACTTACAAATATACCCGACTTTGGGGGTTGTTTTCTTATATTGCAAATATGCCCCTTTTCCGGGGTTGTCTAATCATATTAAAATATATACCACTTTTATGGGGTTGTTTTCTAATACTAAAAATTATACCACGCTAACGGGGTTGTTTCCTCATATTCATAAATATACCCCTTATACGGGGTTGTTTTCTCATACTCCCAAATATACCCCTTTTACAGGGTTATTTTCTAATATTGAAAAATATATCTCTTTCACGAGGTTGTTTTATCATATTAAAAGATATACCATGGTTACGGGGATGCTTTCTCATATTCACAAATATACCTCTCTACGGGGTTGACTTCTCATATTCATAAATATATTACTTTTATGGTGTTGTTTACTTATACTGACAAATATACCCGAATTACGGGGTTAACTTTTTGTATTAACAAATATACTGCTCTTACGTGGTTGATTTCTTATATTCACAAATATACCCCTTTTACGGCGTTGTTTCCTCATACTAAAAAATATACCCCAATTTTGGGATTGTTTTCTTATATTAATAAATATACCCCTCTTATGGGGTTTTTTGCTCATTTTAAAAAATATACCCCTTTTATGGGGTTATTTTCTCATACTCATACACCCGTTTTATAGGGCTATTTTCTCATACTCACAAATATACCCCTCTTACGAGATTATTTTCTCTTATTAAGAAATATAATTTATTATGGGTTTGTTCTCTCATACTCATAAATATGCAGCTCTTACGGGGTTTTTTTCTCATACTCACATATATACCCCTTACAGGGGTATATTTCTAATACGAGAAAACAACCCCGTAGAATGGGTATATTTGTAAATATTAGAAAACAACCCCGTAAGAGGGGCATATTTGTTGTGAGTATGATAGAACAAACCTGTAAAAGGGGAATATCTCTCAATATAAGAGAAAACCCCCATTAGAGCTGTATATTTGTGAATATGAGAAAACAACCCAGTAATGGGGATATATTTGTGAGTTTGAGAAAACAACGTCATAAAAGAGGTATATTTTTTAATATGAGAAAATAACACCACAATAGGGGTATATTTTTTAATATAAGAAAACAACCTCGTAAGAGGGGTATACTTCTCAATATAAGAGAACATCCTCATAAGTCATGTATATTTATGAATATGAATAAACAATACCATAAAAGTGATATATTTATGAATATGAGAAATCAATCCTATAAGAGTGGTATATTTGTGAATATGAGAAAACAACCCGGTAACAGGGCTATATTTGTGAATATGAAAAAGCAACCCCGTAAGTGGTAGATTTATGAGTTTGAGAAAACAACGCTATAAAAGGGGTATATTTTTTAATATGAGAAAACAACCTTGTAAGAGGGGTATACTTCTTAATATAAGAAAACATCCTTATAAGTCGGGTATATTTGTGAGTATGTATAAATAATACCGTAAAAGGAATATATTTATGAATATGAGAAATCATCCCCGTAAGAGGGGTATGATTGATCTGCAAGTGCATGGTTGTCTCAAGTAGTAAAAAGATATGGCCCCATGGGAAGTTAGTGGTTTCAAGTATTAATCTAGGATTTAATTGATTATTTGAGCAATCAAAGATGAGGTTTGAAGCATAAATTACAAATAATCTAAATAACTAAAACAATATCAAAGTAATAAATAATTAATCCTAACACAATGCACTAATCTTAATTTAAGCAATAACCAATCAAATCTCAAAGCAATTAACTAACTAAAGCAACATGGAAATTTAAAAGCAAACATAAGTAAAACAATGAAAATAACTAGGATTAATTAAAAACAATCAATAAACAAAGATCCTAGAATGTCAATCCACCTATACCATCAATAAAGTCAAGCAGCAATCACAAGTAATGTTAAATACCAATTCTCTACTATGGCTGAATTTGGGTTTTGTAGCCCTAATCTATCTCTAGACTTAGAACCCTAAGCAATATAATGCTAATGTCAATTCTCATCACACATCAATATTAAACCACTCGATTAAGCAAACACTCTTATCAAATCCTATTAATCAACCTAAAAGCTCTCACAATCAAGCTAATAAATATCTTCATTTGTATGTCCAAGAACAATAAATATTTCTCAATACAATCATTCTCCAAAATAAGATTTATAGAGGTGGCCATTCAAAATAAATGCACAATTAAAACACCAAAGAAGAACCCTAAGGTAGAGAGAATGACATACAACACAAACAACTCAAATCATTGCTTCATTGATGGAGATAGGCTTCATGCATTCTAGGATTAATAAATTACTCACTAAACATCATTAATAAGCATAGATAAGCAAAATAAAATAAAAATAGAAGAATATTACCCATTTAATTCCTTGAAGATAGCTCAAGAGTAGAGGATTTGAAGAAGATAATATGTAGACTTTGATTGGTATCAAGTAAATATAGCAATTACAACTCAAGACTAAATAAACCAAAAAGAAATTTAAGAAAACCAAGACTAAAGCTAAGATTTTTTTCCTCAAAACCTCTCTATTTTTTTCTCTAATCGCTGCTAGCTCTTGTGTAGTCTCTTAATATATTTTTCTCTTTTTTTTCTAGATGAATGACGGCTGCCCCATAAAAATTAAGGGAGTCTTTATATTATATCCCAAAAAAAACTCAAAACTCGAGTAAAACCATACCAAACCACTCCACAAATGAAGCAGAATCGCCCAAAATCGAACCAAGTAGGGTCTAGAGCATGCTCTAAAAATAACGCAGGCCGGACCGGGTTAGTTCTTTTTAATTCAACAGATGACCTAAAGTTCGAGGGGCATATCTTGGACGTCCTAACTCCAAATTGGGAAATTCTTGAGCCTGAAATGAATTTCAAGATGTCGACTTTAATTTCTATGTTTTACAATTTTTTTGATTCCATTGTTTTCTTGCCCAAAAGTCCCTTAACAATTTAGTGCTACATTTGAGACAACTTTCGGAGTGCTCCTTGGCTTGAGGCTTGTATCTCCCTCATCTTAGCACCAAATGGCCTGATTCCAATTGCAAAATTGAAGTAGACTCAAAATTCTATAAATTTGGAGCTTTTTATCCCAAAATTCCTTCCACATTGCCTGCTCCAATCCTCCAAAGTCGACTGATATACGAAACTGAAAAATACTCTTTTGAAGCTCCAATCTTCAAATTTTTCCTTGACTTCCAAACTTCCAAGAACTTATACCTACATCAGAGTCACACCAAAACAACTTTAAATCACCTATTAAACCACAATAAACATAAACAAATAGGATTGACACTTATATGGTGCAAATGTAGGAAAATGCACGATTTATGCTCTAAACCTAGGCCAAATTTCCCTAGACCTTATGTCTCTAAGCCCTAATAGATATGCGTGTTTCACATGCATCAGGGTATATTTGTGAATCTGAGAAACAACCTCATAACAAGGTTATATTTTAACATGAGAAAATAAGCCCGTAGGACGGGTATATTTGTAATTATTAGAAAGCAATCCTGTAACAGGGGTATATTTATTGTGAGTATGATAGAACAATCCCGTAAAAGGGGTATATTTCTCAATATAAAAGAAAATCCATCATTAAAGCGGTATATTTGTGAGTTTGAGAAACCAACATCATAAAAGGGGTATATTTTTTAATATGAGAAAACAACACCACAAGAGGGGTATATTTTTTAATATGAGAAAACAACCCTGTAAGAGGGGTATACTTCTCAATATAAGAAAACATCCTCGTAAGTTGGGTAAATTTGTGAGTATGAATAAACAATGTCGTAAAAGTGATACATTTATGAATATGAGAAATCAACTCGGTAAGAGGGGTATATTTATGAATATGAGAAAACAACCCCATAATAGTGGTATATTTGTGAATATGAGAAAATAACCCTGTAAGAGGGGTATATTTATGGGTTTGAGAAAATAACGCTATAAAAGGGGAATATTCTTTAATATGAGAAAACAACCTCGTAAGTGGCGTATACTTCTCAACATAAGAAAACATCCCCATAAGTGGGGTATATTTGTGAGTACGAATAAACAATACCATAAAAGGGATATATTTATGAATATGAGAAATCAACCCCGTAAGAGGGGTATATTTGTGAATTTGAGAAAACAACCTCGTAACAGGGGTATATTATTAATATGAGAAAACAACCCCATAGGACGGGTATATTTATAAATATTAGAAAATAATCCCATAAGAGGGGTATATTTATTGTGAGTATGATATAACAATCACGTAAAAGGGGTATATTTCTCAATATAAAGTGATATATTTGTGAATATGATAAAACAACCCAGTAATGGTGGTATATTTGTCAATATAAGAAGAAAACCTCGTAAGACCGGTATATTTATGAATAGGAGAAAACAACCCCTTCACATATGTGAAAATGAGAAAACAAAATTGTAAGAATGGAATATTTATGAATACGAGAAAATAACCCCGTAAGACGGGTATATTTGTGAGTATGAAAAAAACAACCCCATAATAGGAATATATTATTTAATATAAGAAAACAACCCCGTAAGAGGGGTATATTTACGAGTATTAGAAAACAACTCCATAATAGGGGTATATTTTTAAATATGAGAAAACAATCCCATAAGAGGGGTATATTTTTTAATATGAGAAAACAACCCCATAAGAGGGGTATATTTATCAATATTAGAAAACAACCCCAAGAGTCAGGTATAATTGTTAGTATGAGTAAACAGCGTCGTAAAAGGGATATATTTATGTATATGAGAAATCAACCCCGTAAGAGGGGTATATTTGTCAATATAAGAAAACAACCTCGTAAGTCAGGTCTATTTCTGAGTATGAGTACACAACGCCGTAAAAGAGTGATATATTTATGAATATAAGAAAACAAACCCGTAAGTGGGGTATATTTGTGAACATTAAAAATAACCCCGTATGAGGGGTATATTTTTTAATATAGAAAAATAACCCCATAAGAGGGGTATATTTATGAATATGAGAAAACAACACGTAAAAGGAGTATATTTGTGAATATGAGAAAATAGACCTATAATAGGGGTATATCTTTTAATACGAGAATACAACCCTAAAAGAGGGGTGTATTTGTGAGTATTAGTAAACGACATCTTAAAATGGATATATTTACTCACATGAGAAATAAACCACATAAGAGGGTATATTGGTAAATTTGAGAAAACAACCCGATAAGAGGGTTATATTTGTGAGTATGAGAAACCGTGTAAAAGGGGTATATTTTTTAATAGGAGAAACAACCCCATAATAGGGTTGTATTTGTCAATTTAAGAAAACAACCTGGTAAGATGGGTATATTTGTGAATATGAGAATGCAACCCCATATGAGGGGAATATTTATAAATATAGAAAAACAACCCCGTAACAGTGGTATATTTGTGAGCTTTGGAAACCAACCCACAAAAAGGGTATATCTTTTAAAATGACAAACCAACCTCGTAAGAAGGGTATATTTGTCAATATAAGAAAACAAAACCCTGTACGTGGGATATATTATTTTAGTACGAGGAAACAACACCGTAATAGGGGTATATTTATGAATATGAGAAATGAACACCATAAGAGGGGTATATTTATGAATATGAGAAAACAATCCCTTAAAAGATGTGTATTTGTGAGTTTTAGAAAACAACCGCGTAAAAGGGTATATTTTTTAATATGAGAAAACAACCCCGTAAGAGGAGTATATTTGTAAGAATTAGTAACAATCTCATAAGAGGGATATATTTTTGAGTATGAGGAAACAACATCGTAAGAGTGGTACATTTGTGAATATGAGGAAACAACATCGTAAACGGGGTACATTTATGAATATGAGAAATCAACCCCGTAAGTGGGGTATATTTGTGAATATAAGAAAACAACCTCATAATAGGGGTATATTTTTTAATATGAGAAAATAACCCTATAAGAGGGCTATATTTGTGAGTATGAGAAAAAACTCCCATAATAGGGGTAATTGTTTTAATATGAGAAAACAACCCATAAGAGAGGTATATTTTTTAATATGAGAAAACAAACTAGAAAGGAGGGTATGTTTGTTGTGAGTGTGATAGAACAACCTCGTAAAAGGGTTATATTTATCAATATAAGATAAAAAATACCCATATAAGCTGTATATTTGTGAATTTGAGAAAACAACCTCGTATAGGGGTATATATGTGAATATGAGAAAACAACCCCATAAGAGAGGTATATTTGTGAATATGAGAAAACAATCTCGTACGATATATTTGTGAGTATGAGAAAATAACCCTATAATCGGGGAATATTTTTTAATATAAGAAAATAACCACGTAAGATGGGTAGATTTGTGAGTATGAGAAAACAACCCCAGAATATTGGCATATTTTTAATATACGAAAACACCCCGTAGGAGGTGTATATTTTTTAATATGAGAAAACAACCCCGCAATAGGGGTATATTTGTGGATATAAGAAAACAACCCTGTAAGAGGGGTATATTTGTGAGTGTCAAAAGACAACCCCATGAGAAGGATATATTTGTGAGTATGAGAAATCAATCACATAAAAAGGGTATATTTTTTAATATGAGAAAACAATCCAATAAGATGAATATATTTTCAATATTAGAAAATAATCGCAGACGAAGGATATATTTGTTGTGAGTATGATAGAACAACCCCGTAAAAAGTATATTTATCAATATAAGAAAAGATACCCTATAAGAGCGATATATTTGTTAATATAAGAAAACAACCGCATAATATGGGTATATTTATGAATATGACAAAACAGCTCTGTAAGAGGGGTATATTTATGTGTATGAGAAAACAACCGCGTAAAAAGGGAATATCTTTTCATCTGTGAAAACAACCCCATAAGAGGGATATATTTGTCAATATTAGAAAACAACCCCATAAAAGAGGTATATTTGTGAGTATCATAGAACAACCCCGTAAAAGGGGTATATTTGTCAATATAAGAAAAAGACCCTGTAAGAGCGATATATTTGTGTACATGAGAGAATAATCCTATAATAGGGATATATTTGTGAACATGAGAAAAGCACCCCGTAAGAGGGGTATATTTGTGAATATGAGAAAATAACCCCGGAAGAGGGGTATATTTCTGAATATGAGAAATCAACCCTATAAGATGAGTATATTTGTGAATATGAGAAGAGAACTCCGTAAGAGGGTATATTTGTGAGTTTGAAAAAATAACACCATAAGAGGAGTATATTTTTTAATATAACAAAAGAACCCCATAAGAGGGATATATTTGTTAATATAAGAAAATAACCCTGTAAGTCTGGTATATTTGTAAGTGTATGTGAACAACCCTGTAACAGGGATAAATTTGTGAATATGACTAAACAACAACGCATAATGACTATATTTATGAATATGAGAAATCAACCCCGTAAGAGGGGTACATTTGTAAATATGAGAAAACAACCCCATCACAGGGGTATATTTTTTAATATGAGAGAACAATCCCGTAAGAGGGGTATATTTGTCAATATTAAAAAATAACCCCATAATAGGGGTATATTTGTTGTGAGTTCGAACAACCCCAGAAAAGAGTATATTTACCAATATAACAAAAAAAACCCATAAGAGCAGTATATTTATGAATATGAGAAAACAACCCCACAAGAGGGGTATATTTGTGAATGTGAGAAACATCCCCGTAAGAGGGGTATATCTTCTAATATGAGAAAACAACCCCGTAAGAGGGGTATATTTAATAATATTAGAATACCACCCCGTAAGAGGACTACATTTGTGAGTATGATACAACAACTCCATAAAAGGGGTGTATTTATGAATATAAGAAAACAACCCCATAAGAGGGGTATATTTGTGAATATGAGAAATCACTACTGGAAAGTGGTATATTTGTTAATATGAGAAAACAACCCTATAAGAGGGATACATTTGTGAGTATGAGAAAACAACTCATTTAGAGGGGTATATTTGTTAATAGAAGAAAACAACCCTAAAACTAGAGTATATTTGTGAGTAGGAGGAAAAAACACCATAAAAAGGGTAATATTTGTGACTATGAGAAAATAATCCCGTTATAGGGCTATATTTGTGAATATAAGAAAACAACCCCTAAGTAGGCTATATTTGTGAGTATGAGTAAACAACCCCATTATAGGGGTATGTTTTCTAATATGAGAAAATAACCCCGTAAGAGGGGTATATTTACGAATATGAGAAAACACCCGCATAAAAAGGGTATAATTTTTTAATATGAGAAAACAACCCCCGTAAGAAGGGGTATATTTGTGGGTATGATAGAACAACCTGATAAAAGAGATATATTTGTGGATATATTTATTCAATATAAGAAAACAACCCTGTACTTGAGGGTTATATTTGTGAATATAAGAAAACCACCCCGTAAGAGAGGTATATTTGTGAATATGAGAAAACGAACTCATAGGAAGGGTATTTTATGAGTATCAGAAAACCACTCCACAAGAGTTGTATATTTTTAATATGAGAAAACAACTCTGTAAATTGGGTGTATTTATCAATATAAGAAAACAACTACGTAAGTCGGGTATATTTGTGAATATGAGTAAACAACAATGTAAAAAGGATATATTTATAAATATGAGAAATCAACCCAGGAAGAGGGGTATATTGGTAAATATTAGAGAACAACCCCGCAATAGGGATATATTTTTTAATATGAGAAAGCAACCCTATAAGAGGGGTATATTTGTCAATATTAAAAAACAACCCCATACAACTGGTATATTTGTGAGTATGACAACCCCATAAAAGGATTACATTTGTCAAGATCAGAAAACAACCCCGCAAGAGGGGTATATTGGTTAATATAAGAAAACAACCGCGTAAGAGGGATATAATTTTTAATATGAGAAAATAACCCTATAAGGGGTATATTATGAGAAAACACCCACATAAAAAGGGTATATTTTATAATATGAAAAAACAACCCCTTTAGTCGGGTATATTAGTTAATAGAAGAAATCGACCTTGTAAGTTGAGTATATTTGTGAGTATGAGGAAACAACGATGTATTTATGAATATGAGAAATCAACCTCATAAGAGGGGTATATTTATAAATATGAGAAAACAACCCCGTAAGAGGGATATAATTATGAGTGTGAGAAAACAGCCACGTAAAAGGGGTTTATTTCTTAATTTGAGAAAATAAACCCGTGATAAGAGTATATTTATCAATATAAGGAAAGAACCCCGTAAAAGAGGTATATCTGTAAGTATGACAAATTAGCTCCATAATAGGGGTATATTTTTTAATATAAGAAAATAACCATGTAAGAGGGGTATATTTATTAATATAAAAAAGTAACCCCATAAGAGGGATACATTTATAAAATTAGAAAAAAAAAAACCCTATGAGAGGGGTATATTTGTGAGCATAAGAAAACAACCCTGTAAGAGGGGTTTATTTGTTAATATTGGAAAATAACCCTGTAAGAGGGGTATATTTGTGAGTATTAGAAAACAACCGCGTAATAGGGGTAAATTTTTTAATATGAGAAAACAACCTCTTCATGGAGTATATTTGTGAGTATAATAAACAATATTGTAAAATAGATATATTTAAGAATATGAGAAGTCAACCTCGTAAAGGGATATATTTTTGAATATGAGAAAACAACCCCATAAGAAGGGTATATTTGTGAGTATGATAAAACACTTGCGTAAAAGGGGTATATTTTTTAATATGAGAAAACAACCCCGTAAGAGGCGTATATTTGTAAAAACTGGAAAAACAACCTCATGAGAGGGTTATATTTGTGAATATGAGAAAATAACGTCGTAAAAGGGTATATTTATGAATATGAGAAATCAACCCCTTCAAAGGGGTATATTTGTGAGTATGAGAAAATAACCTCATAATAGGGGTACATTTATTTAATATGAGAAAACAACTCCATAAATGGAGCATATTTGTGACTATGAGTTAACAATGCCATATAAAGGGTATATTTTTAAATATGAGAAAACAACCCCGTAAGATGGAAATATTTGTGAATATATAAGAAAAAAAACCCATAAAAGGGGTATATTTGTGAGTATGAGAAAACACCATCGTAAAAGGGATATATTTATGAATATGAAAAATTAACCCTGTAAGAGGGGTATATTTGTGAGTATGAGAAAACAACCCCGTAAAAGGGGTATATTTTTTAATATAAGAAAACAACCCCGTAAGAGAAGTATACTTGTCAATATAATAAAATAACCCCATAAGTTGGGTATATTGGTGAGTACGAGGAAACAACCCTGTATTAGAGATATATTTATGAATATGAGAAATCAACCTCGTAAGAGGGTGTATTTGTGAATATGAGAAAACAACCACCTAAAAGCGTATATTTGTAAAAATTAAAAAACAACCTTGTAAGAGGAGTATATTTGTGAGTGTGAGAAAACAGTCGCGAAAAGGGGTATATTTTTTAATTTGAGAAAACAACCCTATAAGAGGGGTATATTTGTGAATATGAGGAAACAATGTCATAAAAGGGGTATATTTATGAATATGAGAAATCAACCCTATAATAGGGGTATATTTGTGAGTTTGAGAAAACAACGACATAATAGGGGTATATTTTTTAATATGAGAAAACAACTCCGTAAATGGAGTATATTTGTGATTATGTGATGGTTGCTACTCGTGTTAGCTACAATCTAAGGCAGTGTACCTATCAATGCAGTCTAGCACTAATGGCGAGTATCAAGGTCGTATTCCTCGGGAAAGCGAAAGCCCAGAGTTACTCCTTTGTTCTTTGTTATATTAACCTAAAATGGATGATGAATAAATTCTAAACTAACTATTAACTACGAGCTAAGTTCCGAGGGAGATGCAGGAGTAATTGATAAGTGAAATAATCAAGACAAGAAGATAAACCCAAAGAGAGTCTAAACTAGTTGGCAATCAAACAAAAGATAAAGGATCGGTGAGTCTAATTATGCTACCCGTGGACGAATTCTTAACCGAATTCGGTTTCTCTCTCTCGATAACCGAATTCCTAAACCAAATAACCTAAAGTTGGAATCTCTTCCTAACGATTGATTCTTAAATTAGCATTAAGCTTTAATCCGCCTCTATTAAGCTTTGTTAATTCTTAATCCGGCTAGTTAATCATCCTTATCTCTAAGCGATTATTAACCAGTTCTTGTTATTCAAAATTCCAATTGCCAAACGGATTTCTCAATCTCATAAAGCAATCTAAACATCACAATTCACAACGTCTCATGAATAATGCATAATCTTATTAATACTGAAAACAAGAAGAATACAAAACCAACTCAAACAATCCAACAATATAATGTCAAACCAACATAGCAAAGAAATCCCAATGGATTTCTTCAATTTAGCTAAACATGTTCATGTTTAAAACAATCTAGGAAATCAATTACAATGAAAGAATAATGAAAATAAAACATGTACACCCTTTTCTCTCGAATTGGATGAACAACTCCAAATCTGGATCTACACTTTGATTAATCTCCCAAACTGCCTCTTGAATTGCTTCCACTATGGTTTTGCACTCGGAACCTTGCGATTCCGGGATTCTTACTCCCCGCAACTCTCTCTCGCACTCAATACTGTGCAGAAACCGAACCAGCCGCCAGGGCTCTATGTCACTCTTTTCTTCCTCTCCCTTTTCTAAGGAAAATTCATTTTTCTTATATATTTAACTCAGCACGGCCAAGTCCAGGGCCGTCAAACTGGATCTCACCAAGTAGGGTTTCACCACGGTATTTCTCCCGTGTTGGCCACCGTGTTTCTCCCCGTGTTGGCCACCACAGGCCGTCAAGGCCGTGGTGGCTACTGAAACTCATGCCCAAAGTGCCAATTTCAAGAATCAAAGCCAATGGTTGAGCACGGCCGGAGTACAGGCCGTGCTCAATGTATGCGGGCTCTTGTCCGATCTTGATGAATTCTCGTCATTTCATGCGTATTGATCTATAATTGCTTAAACACCGATGATGGTCCTATAAATGTTCCTGAAATGCAAAAGAACATAAAACAGGGGTGATATGGGAATAAAAGCATAATATTTGCTAAGAACATATGCAATAATATGCAAGCAAATATGTGTAAAACTATGCTCATCAAATTACCCCACACTTAAGCTATTGCTTGTCCTCAAGCAATTAACAACTCAACCCATAAAACTACAGTTAGCAATTCCTTTCAGTTTATGCCCCTAGTCCACAACAGAGAGTATTCAACACATCTTAAAGGATACTCAATCATAAATCAAATTACAAATCATTAACAAAGAATGGAAATAATATTAATGCATGAGTAACTTAAATGACAACTCAACACAAACATCATGAACCAATGCCTCAAAGGGATCACTCAAGTCGCTCAAAGTGTATATTAGGTAAATAACAAATCCCTCAAAGCAAATGCACAAGACCCGCTCACCATAAGCTTGCTTATAAATCATATCTTCGCTACTTTGAATAAGTAAATACCAAAATCAAAGGGTCTTTACCAAGGTTGTAATGGGGCTAGGGTAAAGGTACGGAGATTTGGACAGAAGTATGAAAATGCTGGAATTCGTGCGATAAACAATATTATATGCTCAAAGGATTAAATGCCTAAGATCACAAAAAGAATCATTCACTAAAATCCCTACTTCATAGAATAATGCTCGCAAATGCTCTAAATCCAATAAAAAGATAAATAATTAAAGAGATTTGTTTATTATTTTTTTTTCTTCTTCTTCTTTGTTTTTTTTCTCTTTTTTTTTTTTTTTTTTAAGAAATGAACTAGCAGTTTATTAGCGACCGCCGCATACAACTCGAATAAACATAACGAATAACAAATACAAATTGGATCAAGGGGAGCATTTAAAATATCAAAAAGATTTAGTGAATTTACCAACATAGCAACTAGCATTTTAATCCCACATAAAGTCGAACATATCACAGAAAGAAATTCCAGCATAAGGGTAAAGGAAAGATAAATGTAAAGAATGGTATAATTGAAGTGTATAGGTGTAGATTATGAAGAAAAGGTTAAGGCTCAAAAATTGGCTAACTAATGGAAACATAAGGTGGTAGGCTTTTGGTCAAATGTGGGGAATCCTAAATCGCCCAAATCATCTCATGGTATTCACAATATTCATGTAACTTCAACACGCATTACAAAGCAAGTTCTAGAAGCAAAGTTAAGTACAATGCACACTCAAACAAGAAATATAAAGAGCATAAGTATAATGAATGCTCAACTGGCTCAAAATCTCACTTTCAGGTGTGGTATTAGGTGCAGTTGGTTCGCAACATCATTAATTGAATCATTACTTAAGAAACACATACATATGATATTATCAACGTTCTAAGTTAAAATTCGACAATTCGAAAAACAATTAAATAACACCGGTTTAACCCGGCAGGGTTGATGTGTAAAACACCATAAATTGTTTTCCAAGGACAATGAACAACAAAGAAAAGTAACTACAATTCTATAAATCAAGTCATCAATCAGCTCAAAATTAGCATACTCAAGTGCATAAAAACACAATGTCCTAACATCTCCTAAAAATACACAACACCTAGCCATAGCAATTAAAAATCCATATGAGAGATTAGGGTTTACCCATAAGCACCCCACACTTAAAGAACACATCTCGGTGTAAAATGTTATGGATACCCCGCATGGAATGCTCAACTAAGAGAACAAAAGCAATACAATCCAAGTGCATGACATGTATGAAAAATAAAGTAAATAAATACGGAAAAATAAAAAGATCTAGGGATCGCCCCGATTATCCATCGAGGCCGATGTTGTGGAAATTCAGTGCCTCCTCGGTAGAATCCGAAAATAATAAAATAAAGAAATAAAATCAAAACTGAAAATATGAAAACTAAAACTAATAAAATGTTTCCAAAACAAAAGGTTAAAAAAAAATTAGAAATTAAAGATAAAAATTGGGGTGCCTCCCAAAAGCGCTTCTTTTAATGTGATGAGTCTTCTTAGCTCGGACTCATGGTGAAAAGCAAATGGGCGTGATCGGCGACCATCCATCCTTCTTCCAAGCAAATGGCTTCAAGTATCCAAGCAGAGGGATAATCGTCAATGTCCTCTTCCGACTATCAAGCAAGCGCGATTATGATGGGCAAGACTCGCTCCTCGTATAATTGCATGTAGTCATGATGCTCTAGGGGCTCTTCCAATTTGAAAGCCGAAGTTTCACCAATTGGAAGGATTGATGGTTGGGCAATTTCTTCAAGAACGTCAATGGTTTCCTCTAGTCCTTGTCTTGGTTCACTTGCTAGAAGAAACTCGAGCTCCTCCAAGACTTCTTCATTGGATAACTCATGCTCATCTTCCATCATCGAACGGACATGTGGAAAATCCACCAAAAATTCCTCTAATCGCAACTCGGCATCATCAACTGTACATTCCAGTTTGGTAGTCTTTCGGAGGGATTATGTTTGCCTCTTCCTTTCCCCGGTTCCATCTCCATGTTCAAGAAATCACCCCGCACATAAGCATCATCGTCAAACATAATAGATAAACCAGAAAAATTCTCACCCCGAACGCAAAGTGATGGTGCTCAAATGCTCCCTCGGATTCGGTGGCGTTTGATAGAGTTCTCGATTGCTCTTGACTAGTAACTTGAAGATTAAGCCTAATTGATGCTCTATGTTATTAATCGAGGCTTGTTGATCTTCAAGTATCCTCTCTGTTTGTTGGAATCTATCATCAAGACTTGTAATGAACCTCATCATCAGCTCCTCCGACACTAACTCTTCATCTTGAGTTGAAGGTGCAAGAGTAGGCTGCTGATGTGGTTGTTGAGATTCTGGTGGTTCTGGGCCATCTAAGCTCCATCCATAGGGTGAATGAGTACTCCACTCTTGATTATAGGTGCTTCCATACGAGTCACTTGGCCAATTGCCCGTATAATTCACCTGTTCACACTTATAAGAATAAGGAGTAAAATCATCGCACAATGGACAATCATTACTCAAATTAAACCACAACAAAATTCATAAAAAACTTGAGATGAAAGGATAGGAGTGGAGAGTTGATCGATACCCCTGCAAAATGATTCCACTCGAGCTTCTAAAGATGCACGGGTA
The DNA here is from genome assembly GCF_019578655.1 of Ricinus communis. Taxonomy (NCBI): domain Eukaryota; kingdom Viridiplantae; phylum Streptophyta; class Magnoliopsida; order Malpighiales; family Euphorbiaceae; genus Ricinus; species Ricinus communis. Next base: position 13,755,343 of record NC_063264.1, on the reverse strand, counting down.
TCCCAATTTTTAGCACTCTCTTGGTTCCTAATCCCATCTTCCAATGCGTCACACAAAGAGTTTGAGTTTAGCATTGAACCTCCTTATCATTCACTATCTGAATCATAAACTTAAGCTAAATAAATATGTACAAATAAAATAAAATAAATAAACAAATAAAAATAAAAATCATAAAATAATAAGAAAGAAAAAAAAATGGCTAAATTAACAAATAGCAAATTTCACTCTAGTTTTCAAACAATTCCCCGGCAACGGCGCTAAAAACTTGATGGTTGCTACTCGTGTTAGCTACAATCTAACGCAGTGTACCTATCGATGCAGTCTAGCACTAATGGCGAGTATCAAGGTCGTATTCCTCGGGAAAGTGAAAGCCCAGAGTTACTCCTTTGTTCTTTGTTATATTAACCTAAAATGGATGATGAATAAATTCTAAACTAACTATTAACTACGAGCTAAGTTCCGAGGGAGATGCAGGAGTAATTGATAAGTGAAATAATCAAGACAAGAAGATAAACCCAAAGCGAGTCTAAACTAGTTGGCAATCAAACAAAAGATAAAGGATCGGTGAGTCTAATTATGCTACCCGTGGACGAATTCTTAACCGAATTCGGTTTCTCTCTCTCGATAACCGAATTCCTAAACCAAATAACCTAAAGTTGGAATCTCTTCCTAACGATTGATTCTTAAATTAGCATTAAGCTTTAATCCGCCTCTATTAAGCTTTGTTAATTCTTTAATCCGCCTCTAAGCGATTATTAACCAGTTCTTGTTATTCAAAATTCCAATTGCCAAACGGATTTCTCAATCTCATAAAGCAATCTAAACATCACAATTCACAACGTCTCATGAATAATGCATAATCTTATTAATACTGAAAACAAGAAGAATACAAAACCAACTCAAACAATCCAACAATATAATATCAAACCAACATAGCATAGAAATCCCAATGGATTTCTTCAATTTAGCTAAACATGTTCATGTTTAAAACAATCTAGGAAATCAATTACAATGAAAGAATAATGAAAATAAAACATGTACACCCTTTTCTCTCGAATTGGATGAACAGCTCCAAATCTGGATCTACACTTTGATTAATCTCCCAAACTGCCTCTTGAATTGCTTCCACTACGGTTTTGCACTCGGAACCTTGCGATTCTGGGATTCTTACTCCCGGTAACTCTCTCTCGCACTCAATACTGTGCAGAAACCGAACCAGCCGCCAGGGCTCTATATCACTATTTTCTTCCTCTCCCTTTTCTAAGGAAAATTCATTTTTCTTATATATTTAACTCAGCACGGCCGAAGTCCAGGCCGTGCTGGTCATGTGGATCTCACCAAGTAGGGTTTCACCACGGCCGTGTTTCTCCCCGTGTTGGCCACCACGGGCCGTGTTTCTCCCCGTGTTGGCCACCACGGGCCGTGCTGAAGGCCGTGGTGGCTACGGAAACCATGCCCAAAGTGCCAATTTCAAGAATCAAAGCCAATGGTTGAGCACGGCCAGAGTCCAGGCCGTGCTCAATGTATGCATTGCGGGCTCTTGTCCGATCTTGATGAATTCTCGTCCGTTTCCGCACGTATTGATCTATAATTGCTTAAACACCGATGATGGTCCTATAAATGTTCCTGAAATGCAAAAGAACATAAAACACGGGTGATCTGGGAATAAAAGCACAATAATTGCTAAGAACATACGCAATAATATGCAAGCAAATATGTGTAAAACTATGCTCATCATTATGAATTAATAACTCCGTCAAAATGGTATATTTTTGAATATGAGAAGACAATCCCAAAAGATGGGAATATTTGTGGATATGAGAAAACAAACCTGTAAGAGGGGTATATTTGTGAGTATGAGAGAAAACCGCGTAAAAGGGTTATATTTTTTTATATGAGAAAATAATCCCGTTAGAGGGGTATATTAGTAAAAATTAGAAAACATACTCGTGAGAGGAGAATATTTGTGAATATGAGAAAACAACCCCGTAAGAGGGGTATATTTGTGAATATGAGGAAACAACATCATAGAAGAGGTATATTTATGAAAATGAGAAATCAACCCCAAAGAGGGTTGTATTTGTGAGTGTGAGAATACCACCCTATAATAGGGGTATATTTTTAAAAAATGAGAGAACAACGACATAAATGGAGTATATTTGTGACTATGAATTAACAACGCCGTAAAATAAATATATTTTTTAATATGAGAAAACAACCCTGTAAGATGGGAATATTTGTGAATATGAGAAAACAAACCCTTAAGAGGGGTATATTTATGAGTGTGAGAAAACACCCTCGTAAAAGGGATATATTTTTTAATATGAGAAAACAACCCCGTAAGAGGAGTATATTTGTAAAAATTAGAAAACAACCCTGTGAGAGGGGTATATTTGTGAATAAGAGAAAAAAACCCCGTAAAACGGGTATATTTATGAGTACGAGAAAATAATCTCATAATAGGAGTATATTCTTTTAATATGAGAAAATTACTCAGTTAATGGAGTATGTTTGTGACTATGAGCTAACAATGTCATAAAAAGGATATATTTTTTAATATAAGAAAACAGTCCTGTAAGATGAGAATATTTGTCAATATGAGAAAAAACCCGTAAGAGGGGTATATTTATGAGTGTGAGAAAATACCCCCGTAAAAGGGATATATTTTTTAATATGAGAAAACAACCCCATAAGAGGGATATATTTATAAATATTAGAAAAAACCCTGTGAAAGAGGTATATTTGTGAATATGAGAAAACAACAACGTAAGAGGGGTATATTTTTTATTATGAGAAATCAACCCCGTAAGAGGGGTATATTTATCAATATCAGAAAACAACCCCATAAGTCGAGTATATTTGTGAGTATGTGTAAACAACGCTGTAAAAGGGATATATTTATGAATATGAGAAATCAACCCCATAAGAGGACTATATTTGTGAGTATGAGAAAACAATCCCATAATAGGAGTATATTTTTTAATATTAGAAAACAATCCCGTAAGAGGGGTATATTTGTGCGTATAAGGAAACAACCCCATAATTGGGGTATATTTTTTAATATTGAGAAAACAACTCCGTAAGACGGTTATATTTGTGAGTATGACAAAAATAGCCGTGTATAAAGGGTATACTATATAATATGAGAAAACAACCCCGTTAGAGGGGTATATTTGTTAATAGTAGAAAATAACACCGTAAGTGGAGTATACTTGTGAGTATGAGGAAACAACTCCGTAAATGGGATATATTCATGAATATGAGTAATCAACCTCCTAAATGGGGTATATTTATGAATATGAGAAACCAACCCCTTTTATATGAATATGAGACAAGAACACCGTAAGAGGGGTATATTTGTTTGTATGAGAAAACAACCTTGTAAGAAGGGTATATTTGTGAATAAGAAAAACCAACCCCGTAAGAGGGATATATATGTGAGTATGAGAATAGAACCATATAAGAAGGTAAAATTGTGAGTATGAGAAAAGAACCCCATTATAGGGTTATATTTTTTAATATGAGAAAATAATACCGTAAGAAAGGTATATTTGTCAATATTAGAAAGCAACCCCATAAGTCTAGTATATTTGATAGTATGAGCAAACAACACCGTAAAATGGATATATTTATGAATATGTTAATTCAAGCCCGTAAGAGGGGTGAATATGAGAAAACAACCCCATAAGAGGGGTATATTTGTGAGTATGAGAAAACACTCTTGTAAAAGGGATATAATTTTTAATGATGAGAAAACAACATCGTAAGAGGGATATATTTGTAAAAATTAGAAAACAACCCCATGAATTGGGTATATTTATGAATATGAGAAAACAACATCGTAAGAGGGGTATATTTGTGCATATGAGAAAACAATTCCATAGTAGGGGTATATTTTTTAATATGAGTAAACAACTCCGTAATAGGGGTATATTTATGAGTATGAGAAAACAGTCGTGTATAAAGGGTATATTATATAATATGAGAGAATAACCCCTTTATAGGGGTATATTTGTTAATAGTAGAAAACAAACCCGTATGTGGAGTATATTTGTGAGTATGAGAAAACAACTTCGTAAAAAAGGGTATATTTATGAATATGACTAATCAACCTCCTAAGCGGGATATATTTGTGAATATGAGAAACCAACCCCGTAAAAGGGTATATATATGAATATGAGACAAGAATCCCGTAAGAGGGATATATTTGTGAGTATGAGAAAACAACCCCGTAAGAGGGGTACATTTATGAATATGAGAAACCAACCCCTTAAGAGGGGTATATTTTTTAATATGAGGAAACAACATCGTAAAAGGGGTATATTTATGAATATGAGAAATCAACTCCATAAAAGGGGTATATTTATCAATATAAGAAAATAAACAGGTAGGTCGGGTATATTTGTGAGTATGTGTAAACAACACCGTAAAAGGGATATATTTATAAATATGAGAAATCAACCACATAAGAGTGCTATATTTGTGAGTATGAGAAAATAATCCCATAATAGGGATATATTTTTTCATATGAGAAAATTATTCCGTAATAGGGGTAGATTTGTGAGTATGAGAAAACACCCACGTATAAAGGCTATATTATATAATATGAGAAAACAACCCCTTTAGAGGGGTATATTTGTTAATAGTGGAAAACAACCCTGTAAGTGGAGTATATTTATAAATATGAGGAAAGAACTCCGTAAAAGGGGTATATTTATGAATATAATAATCAACCTCCTAAGAGGGGTATATATATGAATATGAGACAAGAACCCCGTAAGAGGGATATATTTTTTAATATGAGGAAACAACATAGTAAAAGGGGTATATATATGAATATGAGAAATCAACCTCATTAGAGGGGTGCATTAGTTAATGTAAGAAAATAACCCCGTAAGTCAGGTATATTTGTGAGTATGTGTAAATAACACCATAAAAGGGATATATTTATCTATATGAGAAATCAATCCAGTAAGAGGGCTATATTTGTGAGTATGAGAAAACAATCCCATAATAGGAGTATATTTTTTTAATATGAGAAAACAACCCCGTAAAAGGAGTATATTTGTGAGTATAAGAAAATAATTCCATAATAAGGGCATATTTTTTAATATGAGAAAACAACTCCGTAAGAGGGTATATTTGTGAATATGAGAAAACAGCCGCGCATAAAGGGTATATTATATAATATGAGAAAACGACCCTTTTAGGGGGATATATTTGTTAATAGTAGAAAACAACCCCGTAAGTGGAGTACAATTGTGAGTATAAGGAAACAACTTCGTAAAAGGGGTATATTTATGAATATGAGACAAGAACCCTGTAAGAGGGATATATTTGTGAGTATGAGAAAACAACCCCGTAAGAGGAGTATATTTGTGAATATGAGAAACCAACCCCTTAAGAGGGGTAAATATGTGAGTATGAGAATAGAACCTAGTAAGAAGGGAAAAATTGTGAGTATGAGAAAAGAACCCCATAGTAGGGGTATATTTTCTTATATGAGAAAATAACAATCATAAGAGGTGTACATTTTTCATTATTAGAAGACAACCCTATAAGTTGGGTATATTTGTTAGTGTGAGCAAACAACGCCGTAAAAGGGATATATTTATGAATATTAGAAATCAACCCCGTAAGAGCATATTTGTAAATATGAGAAACAACCTCGTTAGAGCGATATATTTGTGAGTTTAAGGAAATAACCCCATAAAAGGGATATATTTTTTAATATGAGAAAACAACCTCGTTAGAGGTGTATATTTGTCAATATAAGAAAATAAATAAGTCGGGTATACTGGTGAGTATGAGTAAACAATGCCGTAAAAGGGGTATATTTATGAACATGAGAAATCGACCACGTTAGATGGGTATACATTTGTAAAAATTTGTTAAAATTTGTGGTACACCTGTGGATATGAGAAAAAAAAAACCTCGTAAGAGGGATACATTTATAAAACTTAAAAAATAACCTCGTAAGAGAAGTATATTTGTGAATGTGAGAAAACAATCATGTAAAAGGGGTATACTTTTTAATATGAGAAAATAACCCAATAAAAGAGGTATATTTGTTAAAACTAGAAGATAACGACGTAAGAGGGGTATAATTATGAATATGGGAAAACAACTCCGTAAGAGGGGTATATTTGTGAATATGAGGAATTAACATCATAAAAAGGGTATATATTTATGAATATGAGAAATCAACCTCGTAGGAGGGGTATATTTGTCAATATAAGAATTCAACCCCGTAAGGGAGGTATATTTATGAATATGAGAAAACAAGCCCGTAAGTGGGATATATTTGTGTGCATGAGAAAACAACCGCGTAACTGGGATATATTTCTTAATATGAGAAAACAACCCTGTAAGAGGGGTTTATTAGTATGAGAAAATAATCCTACAATAGGGGTATATTTTTTAATATGGAAAATAATCTCGTAAGAGGGGTATATTTGTCCATATAAGAAAAAAACACCGTAAAAATGGTATATTTGTGATTATGAGAAAACAACCGCATTAAAGGGTATATTTTATAATATGAGAAAACACCATTGTAAGAGGGATATGTTTGTGAATATTAGAAAACAACCCCATAAGAGGGGTGTATTTGTGAATATGAGAAAACAACCCCGTAAGACGGACATACTTATGAGTGTGAGAAAATAACCCTATAATAGGGGCATATTTTAAATATAAGAAAATAATTTCGTAAGAGGGGTATATTTATCAATATTAGAAAACAATCCCGTAATTAGGGTATAATTTAAATATAAGAAAACAACTCCGTAAGAGAGGTATATTTGTGAATATTAGAAAACAACCCCGTAAGAGGGATATATTTGTGAGTATGAGAAAACAACTGCGTAAAAGGGTATATTTTCTCATATGAGAAAACAACCTCGTCAGTGGGTATATTTATGAGTATAAGGAATAACGTCGTAAGAAAGGTATATTTATAAATATGAGAAATCAATCCCGTAAGAGGGGTATATTTGTGAATATGAGAAAAAAAACCCCGTAAGAGGGGTACAATTTCTAAGTATGAGAAAACAACCGCGTAAAAGGAGTATATTTATTAATATAGGAAAAAACCCCATAAGAGGGGTATATTTATCAATATTAAAAATAACCACGTAAGAGGATAAAATTTATGAATATGAGAAAATAGCCTCAAAAGACGGATATATTTGTGAATATTAAAAACTGACCCCGTAAGAGAGGTATTTTTGTTAGTATGATGGAATAACCCCGTAAAAGGACTGTATTTGTCAATATAAGGACACAACCCCGTAAGAGGAGTATTTTGTGAATATGAGAAAAGAACCCCGTTAAGAGGGATATGTTTGTGAATACAAGAATATAACCCCGTTAGAGGGGTAAGTTTGTGAGTTTGAGAAAATAGCCCTATAAATGGGGTATATTTTTTTAATATGAGAAAACAACCCCCTAAGAGGGGTATATTTGTCAATAAAAGAAACTACTCCGTAAGAGAGGTATATTTGTGAATATGAGAAAACAACCCTGTAAGAGGAGTATATTTTTGAATATCAGAAATTAAACCCATAAGAAGGGTATATTTTTTAATATGAGAAAACATCCCAGTAAGAGGGGTATATTTGTCAATATGTGAGAATAACCTTGTAAGAGGGATATATTTGTGAGTATGAGAAAATAACCTCATACAAAAGGGGTACAATTTTTACTATGAGAACACAACTGTGTAAGAGGCATATATTTATCAATACAAGAAAGCTTTATCAATTAGTGGTGTATATTTGTGAGTTTGAAAAAACAACTACAAAAAAGGGGTGTATTTTTTCATATGAGAAAATAACCACGTAAGAATGGTATATTCGTCAATATAAGAAAGTAACCTCGTAAGAGGGGCATATTTGTAAATATGAGAAAATAGTCCCATAAGAGGGGTATATTTGTCAATTTTAGAAAAGAATCCCATAAGAGGATAAAATTTATGAATATGAGAAAATAACCCCGTAAGAGTAGTATATTTATGAATATTAAAAAATAACTCTGTAATATGGGTATATTTGTTAGTATGATAGGATAATCCCATAAAAGTGGTGTATTCGTTAATATAAGAAAAAAACCCTGTAAGATGGATATGAGAAAACAACCCCATAAGAGAGGTATATTTGTGAGTATGAGAAAATAGCCCTATAATTGGGGTATACTTTTTAATACAAGAAAACAAAATCGCAAGAGGGGTATATTTGCCAATTTAAGTGGGGTATATTTGTGAGTATGAGGAAACAATAGCGTAAAAGGGGTATATTTATGAATATGAGAAATCAACCCTTTAAGAGGGTTATAGTTGTGAATATGAGAAAACAACTTCTTAAGAAGGGTATATCTGTGAGTATAAGAAAACAATCCTGTAAAAGGATATATTTCTTCATATGAGAAAATAGGCCTGTAAGAGGGATATATTTGTCAATATAAGAATTCAATCATGTAAGGGGGGTATATTTGTGAATATGAGAAAATAACCCCATAAGTGGAGTATATTTGTGTGTATGAGAAAACAACTGCGTAACTGTAGTATATTTCTTAATATGAGAAAAGAACCCTTTAAGGGGGGTTTATTTTGAAATATAAGAAAACAACCCCATTAGAGGGGTATATCTGTGAATATGAGAAAACAATCCTGTAAGAGGGTTGGTTATATTTGTGAGTATAAGAAAACAACCCCTTAATAGGGGTATATTTTTTAATATGAGAAAACAACCCCGTAAGTCGGGTACATTTGTTAGTTTGAGTAAATAAGGCCGTAAAATGGAGATATTTATGAATATGAGGAATCGACCCGTAAGAGGGATATATTTGTTGCTATGATAAAACAACCCCGTGAGAGGGGTATATCTTTGAATATGAGAAAATAACCTCGTAAAAGGGGTGCATTTGACAATATTAAAATAAAACCCCGTAAGAGGGGTATATCTGTTAGTATGATAAAACAACCCTGTACAAGGAGTATATTTGGCAATACAAGAAATAACCCCGTAAGCCGAGTATAATTGTGAATATGAGAAAACAACTTCGTAAGAGGGGTATATGTGTGAATATGAGAAACCAACCCCGTAAGAGGGGTATATATGTGAGTATGAGAAAAGAACCCCATAAGAGCTGTATATTTATGAGTATGAGACAACAAACCCATAAAAAATTATGTTTTTTAATAAGAATAAATAATTTCGTAGAGGGGTATATTTGTGAGTATGAGAAAACAATCCCATAATTAGGGTATATTTTTACTATGAGAAAACAACCTCGTAAGAAGGGTATATTTTTAAATATGAGAAAACAACATTGTATGAGGGGTATATTTATCATTATTAGAAAACAACTCTGTAAGTCGGGTATATTAATTAGTAAGAGTAAACAACACTGTAAAATGGATATATTTATGAATATGAGAAATCAACACTGTGAGAGGGGTATATTTGTGAATATGAGAAAACACCCTGTAAGAGGGGTATATTTTTGAGTTTGAGAAATAATCCCATAAAAGGGGTATGATTTTTATGAAAGCCCATGTAGCATAAGGAATCTTACTCCAACAAGGAATCCTAATGATGCAAATCCTACTTGCTCAAGGAATCCTACTTCAATAAGGAGTCCTAATTCCACCAGGAATCCTAATCCAGCAAGGAGTTCTACTGACATTAGGAGTTCAAGCGATGAAAGGAATTCTATTTCCACTAGGAATCCTAATCCAACTAGGAGTCTGATGTGTGCTACTTGTGTTGGAGCAGCGTCAATACGAGGCTCGGAGAGGGAGGATCGGCTGGATCATCCGCTAGAGGGATGTCAAAATGGCTCTGCTTTGGAACCCGGCTCTGTGGACAGGCAGGTGCAAAGTCTGTAGCAAAAATATCATCAAACATGTCATTGGCCATAGAGGCTTCTAACCTACCTCCCTGCTCAATCAGGGCCTGAAGCATAGCCCTCTGCCTCTCAAACTGAGCCATCATCTGGCTTTTGAAACTCAGTTTGACGCTGTAAAAGTTCCTGTTGAAAAGCCTCTTGTCGAATGAAATGCTGCTGCTACTCCTCTTCCAACCTCTGCACTCTAAGCTGCAGCTCTCTAAACTCAATTGGGGAGACTCCTAAAACAGTTGATGAAGAACCAGAAGGAGCTGAAGTAGACGGTCTGAAGGAAGACTCTGGAATATCATAAGAAGGTGGGACATCCTGTGTACCATGGGCTCGTGGGGCAGGTCGCTCCTCTCTGAGTGCTGCAAAAAGAGCATTCCTCAGTCTATACTCTAGTCCTAGCCGACCCTGCCTACGAGTCGCCATCCCCATACTAACCATCTGGGGAAGTCCCAACATCTCCATCACCCCCAGCTCTGTCAAATGTGGTATCGCTTCCTCCAAAACTCTTAAGCTTTTAGCCAGTCGAGTAATGTAAGTCCCGAAACAGAAAAGTACCTTCTTTGAGTTGTTGCAGAAGGCACTGATCTGTCTGGCCAATAAGTACCCCATGTCGTGAATTTGGTCTTTGGTGCATGCTTGTAAAGTATAAACAGTCCGGGTAACTACACCACCGCTATCTCCCCCGTTGATTGTCCTAGCCAGTGAATGCATGCAAGTCTGCGATCCCTCGAGGCAAGTTAGACGCCTTGGGTGACCGCATCGTAACCCTTAGTGTCATCAGAAATATCAGCCCACATTTATGGATATGACACACCAGGTGTGTGTATACAGCGACTATAAACCTCCCCAGCGATATCCTCGTCAGTCCACAAGCCCAAGTGTACCCCAAACTGCTGTACACTCATCGTGAAAGTCCGCTTTGCTAATCTGAAACTGACCGCATCCGGTTGTTGGAAGTCCCACAACTGGCTCTATAGAAAGAAAGTGCTGGCAAACTCCACAGTCAACTCCCTATATGTTGGTTCAACAATCTCAAAGAAATGTTGAAATGGGGGCGTCTCAAGGTATCGGCGAACTATAGCTGCAAGTCCGACAGTTTCCAGTGCTGGCCAATCTATCCTACGCCCCTTTCCCAAATCTTTGTGCCTCATTGATTGATATCTCTGCTCAAAGGTGGGCTGCCCTTGGAAAAGTAGGAATCGATGGCGCTGCGGTGGTCTAATTTGGCCTGAACTAGTCGGTGCAGCGCCTGACGATCGAGAGGAAGAGGAACCATCGGTCCATCTCCTTTTGTAAACTCCTGATCCTCGTCTGGTGGACATGGTACCTGAAAAATAAATTTTTAGTACTAAGGATCAACGAAAGTTTGGCAGCATAATGGCATAAATTGGATAAACCGAATGATTTAACTTGATAAAATTAAACCGCTTAATGTCCTGCAAAGAAAATTCAATCCACAATACTACCAACCAATTCTAACCAATTAAATTTTCAATTTATCCACATAGAGTTTAACTTTGCCATCACAAGGCAAACCAACATGCTAATATAAAACAGATACAACAGAGACAGAGCCTATTGTTTAACTGCCAACAATAATAATAAAGAGAAGAATAAAGAATTAATCACAATCATGAATAATGGTAGAAAAGAAAAACGGAACATATGAGCAAGTTAAGTATATAAACTAAATTAAAGAAAAAAAAAGAAAATTAAGCTCAAACATGAATGTAAATGCATGCATCAAATAATAAAATAAGGAAATAAACTAAAAAAAATTGAAACACAAATTCGAACACAAAGAAAACATAAATTCGAACTAATATCAAAATAAAATAACGGAAAATGAAGTTGGAGGGTACTTACTTGACAAAAGCAATATCCAAAGCCTTCGAGATGAAAAATAAGAAGTGAGAGAGCAAGAGAGGAGAGAATTGCTAAAACTAAAAGGAGAGCAAAATTTTTGGCCATTTCGAAATGAAGTGGTATATATAGGAAAGGTATGGAACACGCCCGTGTTCACCAACAGTGGCCGTGTTCATGAACACGGTCCGGATGTCGGGTCGTGTTAAGTGTATTAAAACGTGCTGACTTACCAACTTCTGAGAACACGCCCATGTATATGGAACACGAGAACGTGTTGGGGACACGGTCGGGCGTAAATGACCGTGTGGACTACTGTGAACGTGTTCATCTTAATTTGATTTTCTTCAATTAGAACACGGGCCGTGTTAATGAACACGGTCTTCAACACACCCGTGTTGGTGTCTAGAAAATGCAAAACTTGCGATCCTCAGCACTTTCTCACTCTTTCTCACCTGCACAACCAATAAGTCCTCAACTCATAGACTCAACATAAATAAAACTTACCAAAAATAAAATGGTAAATTATTAAAATTGAAAAATAGAATTTGGGGTACCTCCCAAAAGTGCTTCTTTTTTATGTGATGAGTCTTCTTAGCTGGACTCATGGTGAAAGGCAAACGGTGGGGATTGACGACCATCCATCCTTTTTCCAAGCAAATGGCTTCAAGTATCCTCTTAAAGGGATAATCGTCGACTTCCTCTTCCCGACTATTAAGCAAGTTGCCAGTATAATGGGCAAGACTCGCTCCTCGTATAATTGCACGTAGTCATGATGCTCTAGGGGCTCTTCCAATTTGAAAACTGGAGTTTCACCAATTGGAATGATCGATGGTTGGGCAATTTCTTCAGGAATGTTCATGGTTTTCTCTAGTCCTTGGCTTGGTTCACTTGCTAGAAGAAACTCGAGCTCTTCCAAGACTTCCTCATTGGATAACTCGTGCTCATCTTCCATCATCGAAGGGACTTGTGAAAAATCCACCAAAAATTCCTCTAACTGCAACTCAGCATCATCAACTATACGTTCTTGTTGATAGTCTTTCAAAGGAATCATGTTCGCCTCTTCCTTTTCTGGTTCCATCTCCATGTTCAAGAAATCATCCTGCACAGAAGCATCATCGTCAAACATAGTAGATAAACCAGAAAAATTCTCACCTGAACGCAAAGTGACGGCGCTCAAGTGTTCCTCAAATTTAGTAGCGTTTGATGGAGTTCCCAATTGCTCTTTAGCTAGTAACTTGAAGATTAAGCGTACTTGATGCTCTATGTTCTTAATCGAGGCTTGTTGATCTTCAAGTATCCTCTCTGTTTGTTGGAATTTATCATCAAGACTTGTAATGAACCTCATCATCAGCTCCTCTAACACTAACTCTTCATCTTGAGTTGCAGGTGCAAGATTAGGCTGCTGATGTGGTTAATAAGATTCTGGTGGTTCTGGGCCATCTAAGCTCCATCCATAAGGTGAATGAGTGCTCCACTCTTGATTGTAGGTGCTTTCATACGAGTCATTTTGGCTAACTTCCCGTATAATTCACCTATTCATAGTTATAAGAACAATGAGCAACATCACTATACAATGGACAATCATTACTCAAATGTAAACCACAACAAAATTCACAAAAAACTTGAGATAAAAGGATAGGAGTGGAGAGTTCATCGGTAGCCCTGCAGAACGATTCCACTCGAGCTTCTAAAGATGTACGGGTATCCCAATTTTTAGCACTCTATTGGTTCCTAATCCCATTTTCCAATGCGTCATACAAAGAGTTTGAGTTTAGCATTGAACCTCCTTATCATTCACTATCTGAATCATAAACTTCAACTAAATAAATATGTACAAATAAAATAAAATAAATAAACAAATAAAAATAAAAATCATAAAATAATAAGAAAAAAAATGGCTAAATTAACAAATAGCAAATTTCACTCTAGTTTTCAAACAATTCCCCGGCAACGGTGCCAAAAACTTGATGTGTTCTACTTGTGTTAGCTACAATCTAAGGCAGTGTACCTATCGATGCAGTCTAGCACTAATGGCGAGTATTAAGGTCGTATTCGTCGGGAAAGTGAAAGCCTAGAGTTACTCCTTTATTCTTTGTTATATTAACCTAAAATAAATGATGAATAATTTCTAAACTAACTAATAGCTACAAGCTAAGTTCTAAGGGAGATGCAAGAGTAATTGATAACTAAAATAACCAAGGCAAGAGAGCAAACCCAAAGGGAACCTAAACTAGTTGGCAATCAAACAAAAGATAAAGGATTGGTGAGTCTAATTATGCTACCCGTGGATGAATTCTTAAACGAATTCGGTTTCTCTCTCTCGATAACCAAATTCCTAAATTTAATAACCTCAAGTTGGAATCTCTTTCTAACGATTGATTCTTAAATTAGCATTAAGCTTTAATCCGCCTCTATTAAGCTTTGTTAATTCTTAATCCGGCTAGTTAATTATCCTTATCTCTAAGCGATTATTAACCAGTTCTTTCTATTCAAAATTACAGTTGCCAAATGGACTTCTCAATCACACAAAGCAATCTAAACACACAATTCACAATGTCTTATGAATGATGCATTATCTTATTAATACTGAAAGCAAGAAGAATACAAAACTAATCCAAACAATCCAACAATATAATATTAAGCCAACATAGTAAGGAAATCCCAATGGATTTAATCAATCTAGCTAATCATGTTCATTATAAAAATACACAAGAATTCAATTACAACAATGAGTAAAGGTAGAGAAAACCCTATTACACCCTTGGATGAGAGTAAACAGCCCCAATTCCTCTTGCTCAAATTGAATCGATTCTTGTTCCTCTTGCTCGATTCAAAAACCAATCAATGAACCTCGCCCAATCTTCAATCTTTGAAGGGAATCCGATTGAAACCTTGATCCAAGTCTCCTTTTCCCTTGGTTCCAACTCAAAAAATCCTTAGAGAAAGAAATATTAGGGTTTGGGACGTTCTCCCCCGCTCTCTCTTTTTCTTTCCTCTCTTATTTCTTTTAATTAATTCCCCCTGTCGCCTCCAACACGGCCGTGTTGATGCTCGTGTTCCTAAGACGGTTCGGTGTTCCTGGCCGTGTTACTCTCTATGGCCGTGCTCCCTAAGAATTACTTTTTCTTTGATGTTTGATGCACCCAACACGGCCGTGTTGGTGCCCATGTTGGGAACACGGCTTGTGTTGAAACCAACACGGCCATGTTCAGCTTCCTCATGCTCGTACTTAGCTTGTTTCGGCAGTTTTGACGTCCAATTATGCTCTAATTCTTCCCTTTATCATCCTTTAACTTCTTTTGGACCTAATGCACACAAACAGACGGATAGGGTGAGTGTTGGGACCAATTCACATCCAAATGTCTATAAAATGAATCTTAAAAACCCCATTTAGATGTGTGTATTTTACGCACATCAGAGTCTTAGTCAGATTCAAAGTCCAAGTGAGATTGGGTTTAATCAAAACAATGGTCTCAAGATACTCTTATCAACTTAATCCAACAAGATAAGCTCAAAATAAATAAGTCAAGCTAGCTGGAGTCCAATACTCAAGAATGGGTTACATATCACATGTTACTTAAGCCCAATAGTCATGTTTATTTTATGGGCTTGGGTTGGACGAATTATAGAAGTATTTGTTCATTTAATGAAGTCTTTTAATAGTTAGGAGGCTTTTTTTAAATTGTCCTTTTAGTTTAAGAATTCTATTCCTAGTCATATTTTTCTTTACTTCCTTATATTATAGAACTAGGTTTTTTTAAGGCCCTATAAGCTAGTACAAATTTCTATATAAAAGGAGTTGTTTAATATTGATTATTTTGGAGTTCATTCTCTTCTTTTGTTCTTTATGAACTTGGTGAATTTATCAAGTGAAGGCTTGGTATTTTACAATTTAGTTTAATCTAAACTTTTGTTTATGTCAAACAACCTTTAATTCTTTATAATTAAGGTTCTTAAGTACAAGTTATTTAAGGGTCTTGTTGGGAGTTAGAGTTTTTTTGCTTGATGAGGTGAACGATCCTTGGTGAAGACATCAACATTGAATGCAGGTTTGGCACAAGTTAGCCACGTTCGTATCAAATATTTAATATGAGAAAACAACCTCGTAAGAGAGGTATATTTATCAATTTAAGAAAATAACCCCATAAGTCAAGTATATTTATGAGTACGAGTAAACAACGCCGTAAAAGGGATATATATATATATAAATATAGGAAAACAATACCGTAAGGTGTATATTTATGAATATGAGAAAACAAACTGGTAATAGGGGTATATTTTTTAATATGAGAAAACAACACCGTAAGAGGGGTATAATTATGAATATGAGAAAACAACCTCGTAAGAGGGGTTATTTATGAATATGAGAAAACAATACCGTAAGAGGGGTATATTTTTAAATATGAGAAAATAACCCCTTAAGAGGAGTATATTTGTGAATATGTGAAAACGACACCATAATAGGGGTATATTCTTTAATATAAGAAAACAACCCCGTAAGAGGGCTATATTTGTCAATATAAGTAAACAATCACGTACGTCGAGTGTATTTGTGAATATGAGAAATTAACCCTGTAATAGGGATATATTTTTGAATACGAGAAAACAAACCCGTAACAGGCGTATATTTCTTAATATGAGAAAAGAACCCGCAAGATGGGTATCTTTGTAAATATTATAAAATAACCCGTAAAATGGGGTGTATTTTTTTCATATGAGAAAATAACCACGTAAGAAGGGTATATTCATCAATATAAGAAAGTAACCCTATAAGAGGGGTATATATGTGAATATGAGAAAATATTCCCGTAAGTGGGATATATTTGTCAAAATTAGAAAACAACCCCGTAAGAGGGTAAAATTGGTGAATATGAGAAAATAACCTCGTAGGAGTAGTATATTTGTTAATATTAGAAAATAACTCCGTAAGAGGGGTATATTTGTTAGTATGATAGGATAACCCCGTAAAAGGGGTGTATTTGTTAATATAAGAAAAGAACCCCATAAGAGGGATATATTTATGAATATGAGAAAAAACCCTGTAAGAGGGGTATATTTGTGAATATGAGAAAACAACCTCATACAGGGGTAAGTTTGAGAGTATGAGAAAATAGCCCTATAAACGAGGTACACTTTTCTAATATGAGAGAACAACACCGTAAGAGGGGTATATTTATGAGTATGAGGAAATAACACAGTAAGAGGAGTATATTTGTGAATATGACAAAACAACCCTGTAAGAGGCGTTTATTTGTGAGTATGATAGAACAACCTCGTAAAAGTATTGTATTTGTCAATATAAGAGAACTGCCCCATAAGATGAGTATATATGTGCATATGAGAAAATAAACTCGCAGGAGGGATATATTTGTGAATATGAGAAAATATCCCCGTAAGAAGGGTATGTCTGTCAATATAAGAGAGCAACCCCGTAAGAGGTTTATATTTATGAGTATGAGAAAACAACCCCATACAAAAGGGATACAATTTTCAATATGAGAAAACAACCCTATAAAAGGAGTATATTTGTCAATATAAAAAAACAACCCCAATAAGTGGTGTATATTTGTGAGTATGGAGAAACAACACCGTAAAAAGGGTATATTTATGAATATGAGAAAATAATCCTGTAAGAGGGGTATATTTCTGAGTATGAGAAAACAACTACGTAATTGGGGTGTATTTTTTCATATGAGAAAACAACCACGTAAGAGAGGTGTATTCAACAATATAAGAAAAAACCCCGTATGAGAGGTATATTTGTGAATATAAAAAAAAAAACCCTGTAAAAGGGGTATATTTTTTAGTATGATAGAACAACCCCGTAATAGGGTTATATTTGTCAATATAAAAAAAAACCTCGTAAAAGGGGTACATTTGTGAGTATCAGAAAACAACCCCATAAACGGGGTATATTTTTTAGTATAGGAAAATAATCCTATAAGAGAGATATATTTGTGATTATTGAAAAACAACTCCGTAAGAGGGATATATTTGTGAAAATTGAAAAACAACCTCGTAAGAGGGGTGTATTTGTAAATATATAAAAATTCTCGTAAGAGGTTGTATATTTGTAAATATAAGAAAACAACCCCATAAGAAGGGTATATTTGTCAATATTAGGTTAGATAACAAAGAACGAAATAGTAACTCTGGGTTTTCACTTTCCTGAGAATACGACCTTGATACTCGCCATTAGTGCTAGACTGCATTGATAAGCTCACTACGTTAGACTGTAGCTGCATAAAAAGCCTATTAGTAAACAATATCGTAAAAGGGGTATACTTATGAGTATGAGAAATCAACGTCGTAAGAGAGGTATATTTGTGAATATGAGAGAACAACCCCATAAGAGGAGTATATTTATTAATATGAGAAAACAATCCCGCAAAAGGGGCATATTTGTCAATATTAGAAAACAACATCGTATGAGTGGTATATTTGTGAGTATAAGAGAACAGCCAGTAAAATGGGTATATTTTGTAACAAGAGTATATTTGTGAATATGATAAAACAGCCACGTAAGACCAGTATATTAATGAATATGAGAAAACGACACAGTAAGAGGGGTATATTTGTAAGTATGGAAAAACAACCCCATAAGAGGGGTATATTTTTTAACATGAAAAAATAACCCCGTAAGAGGAGTACATTTGTTAATATTAGACAACACAGTAAGAGGGGTATATTTGTTAGTATGATAGAACAATCCCGTAAATATTGTCTATTTGTCAATATAATAAGAAAACACCATGAGATGGGTATATTTATGAATATGAAAAAGACAACCCCATAAGAGGGGTATATTTATAAATATAAAAAAATAACCCCGTAAGAGAATTATATTTGTGAGTATGAGAAAATAATTCCATAATAGGATTATATTTTTTAATATAAGAAAACAAACTCGTAAGAGGGGTATATTTGCTAATTTAAGAAAACAACACCGTAAGTGGAGTATATTTGTTAGTATGAGAAAACAACACCGTAAAATGGGTATATTTATAAATATGAGAAATCAACCCCGTAAGAGGGATATATTTGTGAATATGAGATAATAACCCTTAAGAGGGGTATATTTGTGAATATGAGAAAACAACCGTGTAAAAGAGCTATATTTTTTCATATGAGAAAACAGCTCCATAAGAGGGGTATATTTGTCAATATTATAAAACAACCCCGTAAGAGGGATATATTTGTGAGTATGATAGAACAACCTCGTAAAATGATTATATTTATCAATATATGAATAGAACCCCGTAAAAGGGGTGTATTTATTAGTATCAAAAAATAATTCCATTAAAGAGATATATTTTTTAATATGAAAAACAACCCCATAGCAGAGGTATATTTATGAGAAAATAGCCCCGTAACAGGGGTATATTTATTAATGTAAGAAAATACCACCGTAAGTGGGGTATATTTGTTAGTATAAGAAAATAGCTCCATAATAGGGATATATTTTTTAATACAAGAAAACAATCTCGTAAAAGGTATTTGTGAATATAAGAAGCCAACCCCGCAAGTGGATATATTTGTGAGTATGAGAAATCAACCCATAAGAGGGATATATTTATGAATATTAGAAACCAACCTCGTAAGAGGGATATATTTTTGAGTATGAGTAAATAGCCCCATAAGTAAGGGTATATGTTTTAATACAAGAAAACAACATCGCAAGAGGGCTATAGTTTCCAATATAAGAAGACAACCCCGTAAGTGGGGTATATTGGTGAGTATGAGGAAACAACACCGTAAAAGGGGTATATTTATGAATATGAGAAATCAACCTCCATAAGAGGGATATGTTTATGAATATTAGAAAATAATCCTTTAAGAGAGGTATATTTTTTCATATAAAAATATAAACCCCTAAGAGGAGTATATTTGTGAGTATGATGGAAGAACTCCATAAAAGGGTTATATTTGTTAACATAGAAAAAACCTGTAAAAAGGGTGTATTTTTTTAGTATCAGAAATCAACCATATTAAAGGGGTGTATTTGTGAGTATCAGAAAACAATCCCATTAAAGGGATATATCTTTTAACATAGGACAATAACACCATAATAGGGGTATATTTATCAATATAAAAAAACAACCCCGTAAGTAAAGTATATTTGTGAGTGTGAGGAAACAAGCCCATAAAAAGGGTATAATTTTTAATATGAGAAACAACCCCATAAGAGGTGTACATTTGTCAATATAAGAAAACTACCACGTAAGGGGGATATATTTGTGAATATGAGAAAATAACCCCGTAAGAGGGGTATATTGGTAAATATGAGAAATCAACCCCATAGGAGGGGTATATTTGTGAAAATAAGAGAACATCCTCGTAAGAAGAATATATTTGTGAGTATAAGAAAAAAAACCTCGTAAGACTGGTATATTTCTGAGTATGAGGAAACAACACTGTAAAAGAATTATAAATAATATGAGAAATGAACCACGTAAGAGGGGTATATTTGTGAATATGAGAGAACAACTGGGCGAAAGTGATAGATTTTTTCATCTACGAAAACAACCCCGAAAGAGGGGTATATTTATCAATATATAAAAACAACCCCGTAAGAGCGGTATATCTGTGACTATGACAGAAGAACCACATAAAAGGGGTATATTTGTCAATACAAGAAACAACCCCATAAGTCAAATATATTTGTCAATATAACAAACAACCCCGTAAATCGATTATATTTGTGAGTATGAGTAAACAACGTAGTAAGAAAGGTATATTTATGAATCTGAGAAATCAACCCCATAAAGGGGGTATATTTTCTAATATGAGAAAATGTAACACCCCCATCACATGCTAACCAATAAACATTAGCCAGGAAGCATACAAGCGTCGTAGAATATATACTGCAGGTAGATAGGTCAATATGTAGGTTGTTAAGAATCCAGACACAAGGTTATTAACATATAAACATATGATTATACTTAAACATCATTTAACAAGTATTACAAACATCTTCTTATGCCTTATAAGGCATACTTCCATATATATCACATAACTGCATACAAAAATGCATCGGGAGGATACTTCACAAAACGGCCCAACTTGAGCTGCTAAAAGCTAGACTTCGCATACAACCAACGGATGCACTACTATTTACAAACCTGAAAAGAAAAATTTTGGAGAGGGGTGAGCCTCCAGCTCAGTAAATAAATAATCAACATAATCTATATCACATACACTTAATATAATTTCCACCCAATCACATAACTTTCCATGATATTCATAGTTTAGGTATAAAGTCATACCATTCTACTCAATTCATTACAACCATCAAAGAAGAAATACAATTCAACAATTATGGTTAGTTCTCACGGCTTGTGGATCCCCTTTAATGTACCTGTCAACACATTCATCAATTCACATTTCATGCATATTACAAATATTCATGTAAATGCGAGTTCTAATGCATTACAAGATCATCCCCTCTCTAATTCATAGGTCTAACTCTTCCTCTAAGACTCTCAATTACTGTTTTAATATCCTATAAACATTTCCCATCTAGTTAAATACCAATTAAACTCAAATTAACATCAATAAATTGCATAAAACTAATCTCCAACATTTCTGTTTTCTAGACAGAATTTAGTACCAAGGTATATTTATTGCTGGGCAAAATTGGCTTAATACAAAAATCTCATATTAAATAGACATATCCATTTATGCGTCTAGTTTCATCTCCAAGAAGAATTACTCAATTCTGACTTCTATAGATTTAATTATTTTTAAATTACTGAGCAAGGGTCATACAGCTAGTTGTACCCGAGCAGCAATCTGTTTGCTCAATTTAAGCAACCAAAACGGCAAAAATAGCAAAATCACAAAACTACAAAGTTATAGAGGACTCTTTAAAATTTCCATAGACACCAATTAAGCTTAATTTGGACTTATATAACCCATGTTATGCCTAAAATATAGAACATCAAGGTTTCTGGAATTTTGACAGTTTTCTATCTTAACATACTTAAACTTAAATCAAGCTTAATCTTTATGCAATCATTCAATACTCTACTAATTCATGATAATCAGACCTTTAATTAATCAATGAGAGCATCAAATGAAGTTTTTCCAATTTGTAATCAAGAACCCTAATGACAAATTAATAACACTCAAGTAACAACTTACCAATTTCAGCTTTTGGGTTGCTAATATGCTTAAATCCTTTAGCTTTAGCTTGGCTCCTTCAATAGTTGGCAAAATCCTATCTTAATCTTAAGTATTTCTAGGTATTCCACTCCTCTCTCTTATTCCAAATTTTGTGTTTTTGGCCATGTACGAATTTTAGAGAAATAAAGAGGTAAAAAGAGCTTGCTCATGATTCCAATTTCCAATATTCCTCTCTTAATGCCACCACCTACTAAACTATTTTTATCACCCTAAATTAATTCTTACTAACCATATATAGGTACTAACTTTTAATTATATCTTTTAAGTCCAATCTATTTACCCAACCTTCAACTATTGGTTCAATTAAGTCTTAAGGCTTAATACACATAACCCAAGTACTTAATCAACTTATCTAAATTCATAATCTAATATCATGCTTCTTATTCTCTACTTATAATTAATATATATATGTTCTCATAAAATAAAAATATCATTGATATACCATCATATGCCCAATGATTAAATGTAAATGCACATTTACTGTGATAATACCCCCAGCAGGCATAGATACATATATATCATAACCTAATGCCTCTATATTAGCATGAACATGCGATGCAAAATCATGTGATATGAATGAACATGTGGATCCAGGATCAATAAGAACATGTGCATCAAAATCATGAATAGAAAGTATACCAGTAACAATTTCAGGTGCTACAAATGCTTCATTTCTAGTAGTAGCGGATACTCTAATACGCTTGTGGTTGACCAATTTGTTCTGATGGTGTTGCTGAAATAGTTAAACCTCCTCTGCCACCTCTTCCTCTGCCTCTGCCTGAACCAACTGGAATATTTTCACCAACACTACTCTGACCCACTGTATAAGATTCTCCAGCATTATTTCTTCTTATAGGACAATCTCTAGAATAATGTTCGGCCTACTACAAGTAAAACATACTCGGTCTAGGTCCCCAACATTCTCCAAGATGTCTCCTGTTGCACGTGGGACAAACAGGAGCAAACCCTCTGGCTGAAACTTGTCCTCCCTCAAGTCCTGGATGAATTGTATCCACCTCTACTATAAGATCATGGAGGATCTACTAGACTGACCACCAAACCCTCGTCCACGATAACTACTCCGTCGTGAATTAGAGCCTCTAAACGAAGAAATACTAATATGTCTTGGAGGATTACTATAAGCACCAATGATCTTCTTCTTTTTAGCTTCCATGGTATTCCTTTCAAATGATGTTTCTTCAGCTCTCAAAGCAACTTCAATTGAGGCATTGTAATTATGAGGTTTCACTGCCATTTTCTCACGAATGTCAAGCCTCAAACCCATCTCAAATTTCTTTCTTTTAGTTCTTCGATTGGCTATTTCTTCCGGTGCATACTTACATAATCTCACAAATTGAACTTCGTACTCGCAATCGACATATCATTCTGTTTCAAATCAAGAAATTCAAGCTTCTTTCTGTCTCTATAAATTTCGGAGTATACTTCGTAAATTCTCTCAAGAAATCATTCCAAGTCAAAGTGATTGGTCGATCTTTGCTTCTTAAAACTGTTTCCCACCAATCAAGTGCATCTTTTTCTATTAAAGATACTGTATATAGAAGCCTTTGTTCGGATGTGCAATTAAATCTATCCAACACCCTTTCTGTATTTCGTAACCATTCCCTCGGCCTCGGTAGGGATCAGTAGTACCTTGAAAAACATTGGCACCTTGTTTCCTAACTCTTTCATAATTCTTATCTATCACAGCCTTTTGTTGTTGAGTCTGAGGCGCCGGTGCTTGTTGTTGAGCTGCCCGTTGCATCAGAAAATCCATAAACTGTTCCATAACATTTTGTACATTCAATTGTGCAGCATTTTCAGAATGTAGCTCATGCCCATCATGTTGCTCATGTTCAGATGCATTTTCATGACCATGCACAGACTCTAATGACTTATCTGGGCCAGTTGCGTGTTCTCCTTGTCTCTCCATCTATATATATGAAATGCAAATATTCAGTCAAGTTCAAAAAACATATATCATATGCTTAATGATGTGCAACATGAATCTACTCCTAATGAATCTAATCCCTGCTCTGATACCACTAAAATGTAACACCCCCATCACATGTTAACCAATAAACATTAGCCAGGAAGCATACAAGCGTCGTAGAATATATACTACAGGTAGATAGGTCAATATGTAGGTTGTTAAGAATCCAAACACAAGGTTATTAACATATAAACATATGATTATACTTAAACATCATTTAACAAGTATTACAAACATCTTCTTATGCCTTATAAGGCATACTTCCATATATATCACATAGCGCATACAAAAATGCATCGGGAGGATACTTCACAAACCGGCCCAACTTGACAGAATTGCTAAAAGCTAGACTTCGCATACAACCAACGGATGCACTACTATTTACAAACCTGAAAAGAAAAATTTTGGAGAGGGGTGAGCCTCCAACTCAGTAAATAAATAATCAACATAATCTATATCACATACACTTAATACAATTTCCACCCAATCACATAACTTTCCATGATATTCATAGTTTAGGTATAAAGTCATACCATTCTACTCAATTCATTACAACCATCATAGAAGAAATACAATTCAACAATTATGGTTAGTTCTCACGGCTTGTGGATCCCCTTTAATGTGCTGCTCCGCCTCATCCTCACATATCACACACGTAAGCTGCTCCGCCTCATCTCACATTATACACTTTTATAACCTCTCTAGGCTTTAGCCTCCCAAGGCTTTATATATATATCTTTTTTTTTTCACAGGGGAATCCACCATTCACATGCACATATGCACTTAACATCACAATTCAATCATTTCACTTATATCATATTTCAGCAATAACAATTGTTCCACTCAACACCAATCATTTCCATCTCAGTCATTCAAACATAAACAATATTAAGCAAACGCAACCATTTGCGGAACATTTGATTAAATATATGAACATAGAAAATATTAACTATTTACTCACTCAAAATATACTTATTCCTTTAGCATATAAGAACCTCCTTTCTCCACAACTTCCTTTCCAGGCCTTTTGAGTACCTGTCAACACATTCATCAATTCACATTTCATGCATATTACAAATATTCATGTAAATGCGAGTTCTAATGCATTACAAGATCATCCCCTCTCTAATTCATAGGTCTAACTCTTCCTCTAAGACTCTCAATTACTGTTTTAATATCCTATAAACATTTCCCATCTAGTTAAATACCAATTTAACTCAAATTAACATCAATAAATTGCATAAAATTAATCTCCAACATTTCTGTTTTCTAGACAGAATTTAGTACCAAGGTATATTTATTGCTGGGAAAAATTGGCTTAATACAAAAATCTCATATTAAATATACATATCCATTTATGCGTCTAGTTTCATCTCCAAGAAGAATTACTCAATTCCGACTTCTATAGATTTAATTATTTTCAAATTACTGAGCAAGGGTCATACAGCTAGTTGTACCCGAGCAGCAATCTGTTTGCTCAATTTAAGCAACTAAAACGGAAAAAATAGCAAAATCACAAAACTACAAAGTTATAGAGGACTCTTTAAACTTTCCATAGACACCAATTAAGCTTAATTTGGACTTATATAACCCATGTTATGCCTAAAATCCAGAACATCAAGGTTGCTGGAATTTTGACAGTTTTCTATCTTAACGTACTTAAACTTAAATCAAGCTTAATCTTTATGCAATCATTCAATACTCTACTAATTCATGATAATCAGACCTTTAATTAATCAATGAGAGCATCAAATGAAGTTTTTCCAATTTGTAATCAAGAACCCTAATGACAAATTAATAACACTCAAGTAACAACTTACCAATTTCAGCTTTTGGGTTGCTAATATGCTTAAATCCTTTAGGTTTAGCTTGGCTCCTTCAATAGTTGGCAAAATCCTATCTTAATCTTAAGTTTTTCTAGGTATTCCACTCCTCTCTCTTATTCCAAATTTTGTGTTTTTGGCCATGTACGAATTTTAGAGAAATAAAGAGGTAAAATGAGCTTGGTCATGATTCCAATTTCCAATATTCCTCTCTTAATGCCACCACCTACTAAACTATTTTTATCACCCTAAATTAATTCTTACTAACCATATATAGGTACTAACTTTTAATTATATCTTTTAAGTCCAATCTATTTACCCAACCTTCAACTATTGGTTCAATTAAGTCTTAAGGCTTAATACACATAACCCAAGTACTTAATCAACTTATCTAAATTAATAATCTAATATCATGCTTCTTATTCTCTACTTATAATTAATATATATATGTTCTCATAAAATAAAAATATCATTGATATACCATCATATGCCCAATGATTAAATGTAAATGCACATAACATGGATGATGAGAAAATGCAGGCGTTACAGAAAAT
The DNA here is from genome assembly GCF_019578655.1 of Ricinus communis. NCBI lineage: Eukaryota > Viridiplantae > Streptophyta > Magnoliopsida > Malpighiales > Euphorbiaceae > Ricinus > Ricinus communis. The sequence continues at coordinate 13,729,025 of NC_063264.1, read as the reverse complement.
AACCCCGCAACAGGGGTATTTTTATCAATATTAGAAAAGAACCCCGTAAGAGAGATATATTTTTAAGAATGATAGAATAACTCTGTAAAATAGGCGTATTTATGAGTATTAGAAAACAACCCCATTAAAGGGATACATTTTTTAATATGAAAAAATAACCCCGTAACATGGGTATATTTGTCAATATAAGTTGGGTATATTTGTGAATATGACAAAACAACACCGTAAAAAGGTACATTTGTGAATATGAGAAATCAATCCCGTAAGAGAGATATATTTGTGGATATGAGTAAACAACCCTATAAGAGGGGTATATTTGTGAATATAAGAAAATAACCCCATAGAAGGGGTATGTTTTTGAATATGAGAAAACAACCCCATAAAAGGGGTTTATTTTTTAATATGAGAAAATAACCCCGTAAAAGGGATATATTTGTTAATATATAACGTCAGATCGATGCTCAATAGCATAGAATTGATACTCTAACATTTGAGTTGTCCACTCTTCGGACTTAATGGATGGATATTGAATTTGATAATAAGATGGGGGATTCATGAGAGAATCCTAACTTTTGATTCTATTGCTATTATTTGTATATTTGCCCTTTTTGCTGCCTTTCTATAAACTTCAACATTTTGAGATATAAAATTGCACATGTTGATGTTTAATTCCATGCTTTATGTTTGTTCTTTTGGAACTAAGAAAGGGGGGGTGAAATGGTGACCTCAAATTGTAGAAATAAATTGAGATAAGAAACACACAAGGACGTTAAGAAGGATAAAGGAATTGGGAAGAGAGTTAGGGTTAGAGAAATTCACACAAAGATTTATAGTGGTTTAGGAATAATCCTTCCTACATCCACTCCTCAAGATCACACTTGAGAATTCCACTATCGTCTTCAATATTACAACCTTTGGGTTTTTGCAAGTTTACATAAGAACTTGGTGCTTTTCGAAGCTAACACTAAACCTCTTCCCTTAGTGAACTAATTTCTCACTAAGTCCCTTAACCCTTGAGTATTAAGTAGTTACTCAACAATTAATTTCATGCGTTTTTAATACCTAGGCTCACACATTAACCCTTTTAGAATAGTTGAATATAGAAATTCAACTTAATACATTTTGCCAGTAAGAATATCAAGTGTCATAAGATGAGAAAAAAATTTGCAAGAGTTTGGGTATAATAACTTCACACTACTTATGTCTTGAGTCTTTATAAAGGGTATTTATACTCTTACCAACCTCTTAGAGATATTATAATGCTCCTAAAACTCATTAATGCAAATTGGATGACTTAGCAAAAAGTTTCCTACATTCATGAAAAGCGCCCTCGCGCTTGGAGGAGTTGACTCATTGATTGCGAGTGTCTCTCCATCCTTGGGGATTTGCTAGAAGGTCTTACGAGTTGTTTTCTCATATTAAAAAATATACCACTTTTACGTGGTTGTTTTCTCATATCCATAAATATACCGTTCTTATGGGGTTGATCTCTCATATTCATAAATATACCCCTCTTAAGGTATTGTTTCCTCATATTCACAAACCTCGTATAGGGTAGTTTTCTCATATTCACAAATATACCCATATTACAGATTATTTTATATTGATAAATATACCCCTCTTACAGAGTTAATTTTTCATATTCATAAATATATCTCATTTACGATGTCGTTTACTTATACTCACAATATATCAGACATTAAAAAATATACCCCTCTCACGAGGTTATTTTCTCATATTAAAAAATATACCCCTTTTATGGGGTTGTGTTTTGAAACTCACAAATATACCACACTTACGGGGTTGTTTTCTCATATTCACAAATATACCCCTTGTACAGGGTTGTTTCCACATATTCACAAATATACCACTCCTACGAGAGTCTTTTCTCATAATTACCCCTCTTAGGGCGTTGTTTTCTCATATTCACAAATTTACGCCTCATATGTGGTTGTCTTCTGATATTGACAAAAAGACCCCTCTTATGGGGTTGTTTTCTCATATGAAAAATATATCCCTTTTATGTTGTTGTTTTCTCATATTAAAAAATATACCCTTCTTACTAGGTTGATTTCTCATATTCATAAATATATGTCTCTCAAGGAGTTGTTTCTTCATATACTCACAAATATACCCGACTTACAAGGTTGTTTTCTTATACTGATAAATATACCCCTCTTACGAGGTTGATTTCTCATATTAATAAATAAATCCCTTTGACGTGGTTGTTTTCTCATATTCATAAATATACTTTGCTTACGGGGTTAATTTCTCATATTAATAAATATACCACTATTACGATGTTGTTTCCTCTTATTCATAAATATACCCCTCTTATAGGGTAGTTCTATCATATTCACAAATATACCCCTATTACGGATTTTTTAATTACTAAATACACCCCTTTTTATGGGGTTGTTCTTTCATACCCACAAATATATCCCTCTTACGGGATTGATTCATAATATTGACAAATATACTCCCCTTATAGTGTTGTTTTCTAATATTAAAAAAATATATACCCCTGTTACGGGATTGCTTTCTCATATGAAAAAATATACCCTTTTTATGCAGTTGTTTTCTCATATTCATAAATATACCCCTCTTACGAGGTTATTTTCTTATACTGACAAATATACTTCTCTTACGAGGTTGTTTTCTCATATTAAAAAATATGCTGCTTTTACGGAGTTGTTTTCTCATATACATAAATATACCCCTCTTACAAGGTTGATTGCTCATATTTATAAATATACTACAATTACGGTGTTATTTTCTCATCTTCACAAATATACCCCTCTTATGGGGTAGTTTTCTCATATTCAGAAATATACCCCTATTACGGGAATTTTTTCTTATATTCACAAATACACCCCTTTTACGGGTTGTTCTATCATACTCACAAATATACCCCTTTTACGGGGTTGATTTATAATATTGACAAATATATTCCTCTTATGGTATTATTTTCTCATATTAAAAAATATACCCTTGTTACGGGGTTCTTTTCACATATTCAAAAATATACTCCTCTTATTAGGTTGATTTCTCATATTCATAAAGATATCCTTTTTACGGTGTTGTTTTGTCATACTCACAGATATACCCGACTTACGAGGTTGTTTTCTTATGCTGACAAATATACACTTCTTACGAGGTTATTTTCTCATATTAAAAATTATACCTCTTTTACGCGGCTGTTTTCTCATACTCATAAATATTCCCTTCTTACGGGGCTGATTTCTCATATTCATAAATATACCCCTATTACATTATTGTTTTCTCATATTCACAAACTTCTTATGGGGTAGTTTTCACATATTTACAAATATACCCCTTTACAAGTTTTTTTATATTAACAAATATACCCCTTTTACGGGGTTGTTATATCATACTCACAAATATACTCCTCTTACGGGATTGATTTTTTATATTCATAAATATATCCCTTTCACGATGTTGTTTACTCATACTCACAAATATACCATACTAATTGTATTGTTTTCTTCTATTGACAAATATATCCTTCTTGCGTGGTTGTCTTCTCATATTAAGAAATATACCTCTCTTATGGAGTTTTTTTTCTCATATTCACAAATGTACCACTCTTATGATGTTGTTTTCTCATATTCACAAATATACCCCTGTTACGAGGTTCTTTTCTCAAATTGGCGAATATACCCCTCTGACTTGGTTGTTTCCTCAGATTCACAAATATACCACTCCTACAAGATTCTTTTCTCATATTCACAATTATACCCCTCTTACGGTGTTGTTTTCTTGTATTCTCAAATATATGCCTCATACGGAGTTGTTTTCTAATATTGACAAAAATACCCCTCTTACAGGGTTATTTTCTCATATGAAACATATACTCCTTTTATGTGGTTGTTTTCTCATATTCAAAAACATACCCCTCGTACTAGGTTGATTTCTCATATTCATAAATAACTCTTTTATGGAGTTGTTTCGTCATACTCACAAATATACCCGACTTACGAGGTTGTTTTCTTATACTAAAAAATATACTTCTCTAACGAGGTTGTTTTCTCATATTCATAAATATACCCCTTTTACAGTGTTGTTTTGTAATACTCACAAATATATCCGACCTGCAAGGTTGTTTTCTTATACTGACAAATATACCCCTCTTACAAGATTGTTTTCTCATATTCACAAATATACCACTCTTAAGAGGTTGCTTTCTCATATTCACAAATATACCCTTCTTATGGGCTTGTTTTCTCATACTAAAAAATATAACCTGATGTGCATAGAATACACACGTCTAAATGGGATTTTTAAGGCTGATTTTATGTACATTTGGATGTGAATTGTTCCCAACACTCACCCTATGTGTCTGTTTGTGTGCATTAGGTCCAAAAGAAGTCAAACAGTGATAAAGGGAAGAATTGGAGTAGAATTGGACGTCAAAGTTGCCGAAACAAGTCAAGTTCGTGCATGAGGAAGCTGAACACGGCCGTGTTCCCAACACGGGCACTAGAGCAAGCCGTGTTCCCAACACGGGCACCAAAACGAGCCATGTTGGGTGCATTTGACAACAGGAAAAAGAAGCGTTAAGGAGCACTACCACAAAGAGTAACACGGCCATCAGCACGAGGCCGTGTTCCCCACACGGGCATCAACACCAGGACATGTTCCTAACACGGGCATCAACACGGCCATATTCGCGGCAGCTAGACGAATTAATTAGAAGAAAGAAAAGAGGAAAACAAAAAGAAGAGAGGGTGAGGACGTCCCAAACTCTATTCTTTCTCTCTCTTAGGGTTTTTTGAGCTAGAACTAAGGAAAAATGAGACTTGGACCAAGGTTACAATTGGATTCTCTTTGAAGATTGAAGATTGGGCGAGGTTCGTTGATTGGTTTCAATTCGAGCAAGAGGAATAAGAATCGATTCAAGATTGGGCAAGAGGAATTGGAGCTATTTACTCTTATCCAAGAGTGTATTTACCCGACTAAGGGGGTTGTTTTCTTATATTGATAAATATACCCCTCTTACGGGGTTGTCTTCTCATATCAAAAAATATACCCCTTTTATGGGGTTGTTCTATAATATTCATAAATATACTGCTCTGATCGGGTTATATTCTCATATTCACAAATATAGCCCTTATTTTCTCATATTAAAAAATATGCCCCCTTTATGTGGTTGTTTTCTCAAATTCACAACTACACTCCTCTTACGAGGTTCTTTTCTCATTCATAAATATACGTCTCTTACACGATTGTTTTCTCATATTTATAAATACAGTCATCTTACGAGTTGTATTCCAATATTGATAAATATACCCCTTTTATGAGGTTGTTTTCTCATATTAAAAAATATGTCTCTTTTATGTGGTTGTTTTCTCATACTCACAAATATACCCCTCTTACAAGGTTGTTTTCTTATATTCAAAAATATACCCCTCTTACGGGCTTGATGCCTCATTCATAAATATATCCTTTTAATGACGTTGTTCACTCAAACTCGCAAATATACCGGACTTAGGAGGTTATTTTCTTCTATTAAATAATATACCCCTCTTACGAGATTGGTTTCTCATTTTAAAAAATGTACCCCTCTTATAGGGTTGTTTTCTAATACTCACAAATATATCCCTCTAACGGGGTTGTTTTCTTATATTCATAAATATACGCCTTTTACGGGGTTTTTTTCTCATATAAAAAATATACCCCTTTTATGGTGTTGTTTTCTCATGTTAAGAAATTCACCCCTCACACAGGGCTGATATCTCATATTCATAAATATATTCCTTTTACGGCGTTGTTTACTCATACTCACAAGTTTACTCAACTAAGGGGGTTGTTTTCTTATATTGATAAATATACCCCTCTTACGGGGTTGTCTTCTTATATTAAAAAATATATCCTTTTTATGGGTTTGTTCTCTAATATTCACAAATATACAACTATGAACGAGTTATATTCTCATATTCATAAATATATCCCTCTTACTAGGTTGTTTTCTCATATTAAAAAATATGCCCCCTTTATGTCGTTGTTTTCTCAAATTCAGAACTATACTCCTCTTACGGGGTTCATTCAAAAATATACCCCTCCTATGAGCTTGATGCCTCATTCATAAATGTATTCCAATATTAACAAATATACTCCTCTTATGAGGTTGTTTTCTCATATTAAAAAATATGCCCTTTTTATGCGGTTATTTTTCTCATACTCACAAATATACTCCTCTTATGAGGTTGTTTTCTCATATTCAAAAATATACCTTTCTTATACGCTTGATGTCTCATATTCATATATACATCCCTTTGATGATGCTTTTCACTCATTCTCGCAAATATACTGGACTTTTGGGGTTGTTTTCTTCTATTAAAAATATACCCCTCTTACGAGGTTGTTTTCTCATTTTAAAAAATATATCCCTCTTATGGAGTTGTTTTCCAATACTCATAAATATACCCCTCTAACGGGGTTGTTTTCTCATATTCATAAATATACCCCTCTTACGAGGTTGTTTTCTCATATTAAAAAATATACCGCTTTTATGGTGTTGTTTTCTCATATTCAGAAATATACCCTTATTGCGCAGTTCTTTTCTCATATTCACAAATATACTCCTCTTACAGGGTTGTTCTCTCATATTCATAAATATACTTATATTAAAGGATTGTTTTCTTTTATTGACAAATATACCACTTTTACAGGATTGTTTTATTATACACATAATATACCCGTCTTATAGGGTCATTTTCTAATATTGACAAATACTTCACTTTTACGGGGTTGTTCTCTAATACTCATAAATATACCATTATGACCGGGTTATTATATCATATTTACATATATGCCCCTCTTATGGGACTGTTTTGTCTTATTCACAAAATATACCCCTCTTACGGTGTTTTTTTTCTGATATTGACAAAAATACCCATCTTATGATGTTGTTTTCTCATATGAAAAAATATACCCCTTTTATATATTTGTTTCTCATATTCAGAAATATACTCCTCATACAAGGTTGATTTCTCATATTCATAAATGTATCCCTTTTACGGGATTGTTTACTCATACTCATAAAGATACTTGACTTAGGGGGTTGTTTTCTTATATTGACAAATATACCCCTCTTACGAGGTTGTTTTCTCATAATAAAAAATTACTCCTTTTATATGGTTGTTTTCTCAAACTCACAAATATACCCCTCTTATAGGGTTGTTTACTCATATTCATAAATATATCTGTTTTACGAATTTGTTTACTCACACTTATAAACATACCCGATTTATGGGTTGTTTTCTTATATTAACAAATTGATATGCATTGTTTTACACATGTTTATATGCCTAATTACTTCCATTTTTGTGCATAGTTATCTTGTTTTATGCCAGAATCACCTGTGTTTCGGTTCCTTTCATGTTTCACGTGATCATCGGTGGACATTATCAGTATTCAAGGAAGATACGTGCGAACATGGGCCATAATCCATCAAAACTGAGCAAAGGCTGATCACGGCCTGAACTCTGGCCGTGCTGAAACATCGACATTTGACCCTCAAAGGTGGCCTTTTGACATGGTTTTCGAGGCCACCACGTCCTCCATCACGGCCTGTGGTGGCTCAGCACCGGCGAAGTCACGGTCAGGGATAAGAGGCTGTTTTTGGGGACTCGAAGGTCCAACAGAGGCTTGACACAATCGTGCTGACCAGCAAAGGCTTGAGCATGGCCGTGCTGACTAGCACAGGCTTGAGCACGACCGTGTTCTACCATATTAAGAAATATACAACTTTTATAGGGTTATTCTCATTCTTAGAAATATACTCCTCTTTTGCGCTTATTATCTTATATTCACAAATATTCCCCTCATATGAGGTTATTTTCTCATATTCACAAATATACCCCTGTCATGGATTGTTTCCTTATATTGACAAATACATCTATTTTACACGGTTGTTCTATGATACTCACAAATATACTCTTATTACGGGGTCATTTTTGAATATTGACAAATATACCCCTCTTTTGGTGTTGTTTTCTTATATAATAAAATATGCCCCTATTACGAGGTAGTTATCTCGTATTCACAAACATACCCCTCATACGGGATTGGTTTCTCATATTTATAAATGTATCTCTTTTACGGAGTTATTTACTCATACTCACAAATATACCCGTCTTAGGAGTTATTTTCTAATATTGACAAATATGCCCCTCTTAAAGGGTTGTTTCCTCATATTAAAAAATATACCACTTTAATAGGATTTTTTATTCTCATTCTTAAAAATATACCCCACTTATGGGGTTATTTTCTCATAATCACAAATATTCTCCTCTTACGGGGTTATTTTCTCATATTCACAAATATACCCCTCTTACGGGGTTGTTTCCTTATATTCATAAATACACCCATTTTACAGGATTGTTCTATCAGACTCATAAATATATCGCCCTTATGTGTTTATGTCTAATATTGACAAAAATACCCTCTTTTGTGATTGTTTTCTCATATTAAAAATAAATTCTTGTTATGGGATTATTTTCTCATATTCACAGATATGCCTCTCACACGGGGTTGATTTCTCATATTCATAAGTGTATCCCTTTTACGGGCTTATTTACTCATACTCACACATATACTCGACTTCGGGAGCTTTTCTTATATTGATAAATATACCCCTCTTATGAGGTTGTTTTCTCCTATTAAAAAATATACCCCTTTTATGGGGTTGTTTTCTGATACTCACAAATATAGCACTCTAACGAAGTTATTTTCTCATATTTACAAATATACCGCTCTTACACTGTTATTTTCTCATTTTCATAAATCTAGGTCTGTTACATTGTTGTTTTCTAATATTTACAAAAATACCTCTCTTGCATTGTTGTTTTCTAATATTGATAAAATACCGCTCTTCTGGGGTTGTTTCCTCATATGAAAAAATAAACCCCTTTTATGTGGTTATTTTCTCATATTCACAAATATAGCCGTCTTACGGGGTTGTATTCCAATATTGACAAATATACCCCTCTTATGGGGTCGCTTTCTCATATTAAAAAATTCTGCCTCTTTTTCGAGGTTGTTTTCTCATATTTACAAATATACCCCTCTTACGGGGTTGAAGCATCATATACATAATTGTATCCCTTTTACGGGATTGTTTACTCATACTCAGAAATATACCCGACTTAGGGTGTTATTTTCTCATAATAAAAAATATACCACATTTTTTATGTTTGTTTTCTCAAACTCATAAATATAATCCTCTTATAGAGATGTTTTCTCATGTTCACAAATATACCGCTCTTATGGGGATGCTTTCTCATATTAAAAAATATACCCTCTTTTATGGTCGTTTTCTCATACATACAAATATACCCCTATTACAAGGTTGTTTTCTCATATGAGAAATATACATCTTTTATGTGGTTGTTTTCTAAACGGTGTTGATTTCTTAATTCATAAATGTATCCATTTTACGGAGTTGTTTACTAAAACTCACAAATATACCCGACATAAGGGGTTTTTCTTATATTGACAAATATAACCCTCCGCCTTACGATGTTGTTTTCTCCTATTAAAAAATATACCCCCTTTATGGGGTTGTTCTCTGATACTCATAAATAAAGCACTCTAACAGGGTTGTTTTCTCATATTCACAAATATACCCCTCTTACAAGGTTGTTTTCTCATATTCATAAATTTACCTCCCTTACGGTGTTATTCTCAAAAATTGACAAAATTACCACTCTTATGGGGTTGTTTTATCATACTCAGAAATATAGCCGAGTTAGGGGGTTATTTTCTTATATTGACAAATATACCCCTCTTACGGGGTTGTTTTCTCATATTAAAAAATATACCATTTTTATGCGGTTGTTTTCTCATATTTATAAATATATTGTTCTTGCGGGGTTGATTTCTCATATTCATAGATATACCCCTCTTACAGCATTGTTTCCTCATATTCAAAAACCTCTTATAGGATAGTTTTCTCATATTCACAAATATACCCATATTACAGGTTATTTTATATTGAAAAAATATGCTCATCTTACGGGATTGATTTTTCAAATATATCCCTTTTACGACGTTGTTTACTCATACTCATTAATATACCAGATTTACAGGGTTGTTTTTCTCTATTGACATATATACCCCTCTTATGGGGTTGTTTTCTCATATTAAAAAATATACCCTTTTATGGGGCTGTGTTCTGATACTCGCAGATATACCACACTTATGGGGTTGTTTTCTCATATTCACAAATATACTCCTCTTACTGGGTTGTTTCCTCTTATTCACAAACATACCACTCCTACGAGAGTCTTTTCTCATATTCACAAATATACACCTCTTAGGGCGGTATTTTCTCATATTCACAAATATACGCCTCATACGTAGTTGTTTTCTAATATTGACAAAAATACCCCTCTTACGAGGTTGTTTTCTCATATGAAAAATATACTCCTTTTATGTGTTTGTTTTCTTATATTAAAAAATATACCCCTATTACTAGGTTGATTTCTCATATTCATAAATATATCCCTCATAAGAAGTTGTTTCATTATACTTACAAATATACCTAACCTACGAGGTTTTTTTTTATACTGACAAATATACCCCTCTTACAAAGTTGATTTCTCACATTAGTAAATATACCCTTTAGACGCGGTTATTTTCTAATATTCATAAATATACCTCGTTTACAGGGTTAATTTCTCATATGCATAAATATACCCCTATTACGGTTTTGTTTCCTTATATTCACAAATATACCCCTCTTATAGGGTAGTTCTCTCATATTCACAAATATACCCCTTTTACAGATTTTTTATATTGATAAATACACTCCCTTTTACGGGATTATTTTATCATACTCACAAATATATCCCTGTTACGAGGTTGATTCATAATATTGACAAATATAACCCCCTTATGGTATTGTTTTCTAATATTAAAAAATATACCCCTGTTACGGAGTTGCTTTCTCATATGAAAAAATATACCCTTTTTACGCGGTTGTTTTCTCATATTCATAAATATACCCCTTTTACGAGGTTGTTTTCTTGTACTGACTAATATACTCCCCTTACGAGGTTGTTTTCTCATATTAAAAAATATGCTACTTTTATGCAGTTGTTTTCGCATATAGATAAATGAAACATCTTACAGGGTTGATTGCGCATATTCATAAATATACCACAATTACGGTGTTGTTTTCTCATATTCACAAATATACCCGTCTTATAGAGTAGTTTTCTCATATTCACAAATATACCCCTATTACGTAGATATTTTCTTATATTGACAAATACACCCTTTTTACGGGTTGTTCTATCAATACTCACAAATATACCCCTCTTACGGGGTTGATTTATAATATTGACAAATATATCCCTCTTATGGTATTATTTTCTCATATTTAAAAATATACCCTTGTTGCGGGATTTTTTTTCACATATTAAAAAATATACCCACTCTTACTAGGTTGATTTCTCATATTCATAAATATATCCTTTTTACAGCGTTGTTTCGTCAAACTCACAGATATACCGGACTTACTAGGTTATTTTCTTATACTAACAAATATACACTTCTTACAAGGTTGTTTCTCATATTAAAAATTGTACTCCTTTTACGTGGTTGTGTTCTCATACTCATAAATATTCCCTTCTTACGGGGTTGATTTCTCATATTCATAAATATACTCCTATTACGTTGTTGTTTCCTCATATTCATGAACCTCTTATAGGATAGTTTTCACATATTCACAAATATACTCCTACTACGGGTTTTTTATATATTGACAAATACAACCCTTTTACGGGGTTGTTTTATCATACTCATAAATATACCCCTCTTACGGGGTTGAACTTTTATATTCATAAATATATCCCTTTTACGACATTATTTATTCATACTCACAAATATACCAGACTAACGGATTTATTTTCTTTTATTAACAAATATACCCCTCTTATGGGGTTGTCTTCTCATATTAAGAAATATACCTCTTTTATGGGGTTGTTCTCTAATACTCATAAATATACCACTCTTACAAGGTTGTTTTCTCATATTCACAAATACACCCCAATTACGAGGTTGTTTTCTCAAACTCACGAATATACCCCTCTTACTTGGTTGTTTCCTCAGATTCACAAATATACCCCTCTTGTGGTGTTGTTTTCTTATATTCACAAATATACGCCTCATACGGAGTTATTTTCTAATATTGACAAAAATGTCCCTCTTACGGGTTTGTTTTCTCATATGAAAAATATACCTCTTTTATGTGGTTATTTTCTCATATTCAAAAACATACCCCTCGTACTAGGTTGATTTCTCATATTCATAAATATCCCTTTTACGGAGTTGTTTCGTCAGACTCACAAATATACCCGACTTACGACGTTGTTTTCTTATACTAACAAATATACCTCTCTTATGAGGTTGTTTTCTCGTATTGATAAATATACCCCTTTTACGCTGTTATTTTCTCATATTGATAAATATACCCTTCGTACGGGATTGATTTCTCATATTCATAAATATACCCCTCTTATAGGGTAGTTCTATCATATTCATATATATTCCCCTATGATGGATTTTTTTTGTATTGACAAATACACCACTTTATGGGATTGTTCTATCATACTCACAAATATACCCCTATGTCGGGGTTGATCTATAATATTGACAAATATACACCTGTTATGGTGTTGTTTTCTAATATTATAAAATATACCTTTGTTGCAGTTGTTTTCTCATATGAAAAAGTATACCCCTTTTATGCGGTTATTTTCTCATATTCATAAATATACCCTTTTTACGGCGTTGTTTCGTCATACTCATAAATATACCCGACTTACGAGGTTGTTTTCTCATATTCACAAATATACCACTCTTACGAGATTATTTTCTCATATTTACAAATATACCCCTTTTACGAGGTTGTTTTCTCATATTCACAAATATACCACTCTTACGAGATTATTTTCTCATATTTACAAATATACCCCTTTTATGGGCTTGTTTTCTCATACCAAAAAATATAACCTTCTTACAAGGTTATTATCTCATATTCACAAATATACCACTGTTATGGAGTTTTTCTCTCATATTCACAAATATACTCCTCGTACTGTGTTGTCTTCTAATATTGACAAATATACTCCTCCTATGGGGTTGTTTTCTCATATGATAAAATATACCCCTTTTATGCGGTTGTTTTCTCATGTTCATAAATATACCCTTTTTACAGCGTTGTTTCGTCATACTCATAAATATACCCGACTTACGAGTTATTTTCTTATATTGACAAATATACCCCTCTTACGAGGTTGTTTTCTCATATTAAAAATATATCCCTTCTACGTGGTTGTTTTCTCATATTCATAAATATACCCCTATTACGGTGTTGTTTTCTCATATTTACAAATATACCCTCTTATAGGTTAGTTTTCTCATATTCACAAATATACCTCTATTACGTTGTTGTTTCCTTATATTGACAAATACACCCCTTTTACGGGGTTGTTCTATCATACTCATAATATACCCTCTTACAAGGTTGTTTTCTAATATTGATAAATATACCCCTCTTACGCGGTTGTTTTATCATATTAAAAAATATACCACTATTACGGGTTGTTTTCTCATAGTCACAAGTATACCCCTCTTATTGGGTTGATTTCTTAGATTCATAAATATATTTCTTGTATGGCGTTGTTTACTCATACTCACAAATATACCAGACTTACGATGTTGTTTTCTTATATTGATAAATATACTCCTCTTAAGGGGTTGTTTTATGATACTCACAAATATAGCACTCTCACGGGATTTTTTTGTCATATTCACAAATATATCCCTCTTACGAGCTTATTTTTTTATATTCATAAAGATAACTCTGTTATGGGGTTGTTTTTCAATATTGATATAAATACCCCTCTATGGGGTTGTTTTATCATATGAAATAATATACCACCTTTTTGCGGTTATTTTCTCATATTCATAAATATACCCATTCTACGACATTGTTTCCTCATACTTACACATGTACCCCACTTACGTGTTTGTTTTCTTATATTGACAAATGTACCCCTCTTACAAGGTTGTTTTTCTATATTAAAAATACCCCTAATATGGGGCTAATTTTTCATATTCATAAATATACCCCTCTTACGGGGTTGTCTTCTGATTTTTCCAAATATACACGTCTGACGGGGTTATTCTCTTATTTTCACAAATTTACCCCTCTTACGAGGATGTCTTCTTATATTGACAAATAAACCCCTATTACAGGGTTATTCTATCTTACTCATAAACATACACCTCTCACAGGATTGTTTTCTATTATTGACAAATATACCCCTCTTACGGGATTGATTTCTCATTTTCACAAATATACCCCTTTTATTAGGCTTTTTTCTCGTACTCAAAATATACCATTCACACGGGGTTGTTTTCTCATATGCACAAATATACTCCTCTTATGGGGTTGTTTTCTTATATTCACGAATATACCCCTCTTACGGGGTTATTCATATATATATATATATCCCTTTTACGGTGTTGTTTAATCAGCCTCACAATTATACCCGACTTACGGGGTTGTTTTCTTATATTGATAAATACACCCCTCTTGCGGGGTTGTTTTCTCATATTTGCAAATATACCCCACTTAAGGAGTTATTTTCTTCTATTGACAAAAATACACATCTTACGGGGTTGTTTTCTCATATTAAAAAAGACACCCCTTTAATTGGGTTGTTTTCTCAAACTCAGAAATAGACCCCTCTTACGCGGTTGTTTGCTCATATTCATAAATATACCCCTCTTACGGAGTTGTTTTCTCATATTCATAAATGTATCTCTCTTACGATGTTATTTTCTAGTATTCACTTTTATGGTGTTATTTTCACTTATTAAAAAATATACCCCCTATTATAGGGCTATTTTTCCATAATCATAAATATATTCCTTTTACGAGGTTGTTTAATCATCCTCACAACTATACTCGACTTATGGGGTTGTTTTCTTATATTGACAAATATACCCTCTTATTGGGTTGTTATCTAATACTGACAGAAATAACCCTCTTACGGGGATACTTTCTCGTGTGACAAAATATATCCCTTTTTCGTTGTTGTTTACTCATATTAATAAATATACTCCTTTTACGACATTGTTTCCCCATACTCACAAATGTACCCCTCTTACGGGATTGTTTTCTCATATTGACAAATATACCACTCTTACGAGATTGTTTTTTGATATTCAAAAAATATACCCCTCTTACAGTATCGTTTTCTCATTATAAAAAAGACACCCCTTTAATTAGGTTGTTTTGTCATACTAAGAAAAATACCTCTCTTATGGGTTCTCATACTAAAAAATATATCCTTATTACGGGGTTATTTTCTCACATTCATAAATATACCCCTCTTACGGGGTTGTTTTCTCATATTAAAAAATATACCCATTTTATGGTATTATTTTATCATACTCAGAAATATACTGCTCTTACGAGGTTGTTTTCTCATATTCACAAATATACCCCACTTATGGAGTTGTTCTTTATATTGACAAAAATACTCCTCTTACAAGGTTGTTTTCTCATACAATACAATATACCTGTTTATAGAGTTGTTTTCTCAAACTCACAATTATACCCCTCTTACGTTGTTATTCTCTCATATTCACAAATATACCCCTCTTATAGGATTGTTTTCTCACATTCACAAATATACCCCTCTTACGGCATTGTATTATAATATTGACAAATATACCCCTCTTATGGGGTTGTTTTCTCATATTAAGAAATGTGCTCCTTTAACGGGGTTGTTTTTCCAGATTCACAAATATACCCCGCTTACGGGATTATTTACTCATATTTACAAATATATCCATTTTACAGGGTTGATTTCTCAATCTCATAAATATATCCCTTTTACGACGTTGTTTACTCATACTCACAAATATAGTACTCTTACGGTGGTGTTTTCTCATTTTCACAAATATACCCCTCTTACGGGGTTGTTATATCGTATTAAAAAAATACACTCCTGTTACGAGGTTATTTTCTCATATTTATAAATATAGCCCTCTTACGGGATTGATTTCTCATATTCATAAATACACCTCTTTTACGGGGTTATTCTATCTTACACAATATATACCCCTCTTACAGGGTTGTTTTCTAATATTAACAAATATACCTCACTTATGGGGTTGTTTTCTCATATTAAAAAATATACCCCTTTTATGGGGTTGTTTTCTGATACTCACAAATATACCACACTTATGGGGTTGTTTTCTCATATTCAAATATATCTCTTTTATGGTATTTTTTTCTCATACTCACAAATATATCTCTCTTATAAGGTTGTTATCTAATATTCACAAATATAACACGCTTATGGGGTGGGTTTCTTCTATTTACAAATATACCCCTTTTACGCGATTGTTTTTCTCACATTCATAAATCTACCCCTTTTACGGCGTTGTTTCATGATATACTCACAAATATACCCAACATATGAGGTTATTTTTTTATATTAAAAAATATATCATTTTTTTGCGGTTATTTAAATATACTAATTTTATGCGGTTTTTCTCATACTCACAAATATGCCCCTTTTACACGCTTGATTTCTTATATTCATAAATATTACCCCTATTACAGTGTTGTTTCCTATTTTCACAAATATACCCCTCTAACAGGGTTCTTTTCTCATATTCACAAATATACCCCTATTATGGGGTCATTTTTTTATATTGACAAATACACCCCTTTTACGATGTTGTTCTATCATACATACAAAATACACTCTTTTTACAGGGTTATTTTATAATATTGACAAATATACCTCTCGTACGGGGTTGTTTTATCATATTAAAAAACATACCACTATTACGAGGTTGTTTTCTCATATTCACAAATATACCCCTCTTACGGGGTTGATTTCACATATTCATAAATATATCATTTTTATGGCGTTGTTACTCATGCTCACAAACATATCTGACTTACAACTTTGTTTTCTTATATTGACAAATATACCGCTCTTATGGGGTTTTCTCATATTAAAAAATATACCCTTTTTACGTAATTGTTTTCTCATACTCACAAGTATACCCCTCTTACGGGGTTGAATTCTTATATTCATAAATATACCCCTATTGCAGCGTCATTTTCTCATATTAATAAATATACCCCTCTAACGGGTTGTTTTCTCATATTCGTAAATATACCCCTATTGCAATGTTGTTTCCTCATATTAATAAATATACCCCTCTAACAGGTTGTTTTCTCATATTCACAAGTATACCCCTCTTGCGGGGTTGATTTCTCACATTCACAAATTATCGCTTCTATGGTGTTGTTTACTCATACTCACAAATGTACCCGACTTACAATGTTATTTTCTTATATTGACAAATATACCTCTCTTACGGTGTGACTTTGTTATATTAAAAGAAATACCCCTATAATGGGATTGTTTACTAATACTCAAAATATACCACTCTTACGGGGTTATTTTGTCATATTCACAATATACCCCTCGAATGGAGTTGTTTTTTCATATTCACAAACATAACCCTCTTACGGGGTCGTCCTATAATATTGACAAAAATACCCCTCTTACGGGGATGTTTTCTCATCTGAAAGAATATACCCCTTTTTCGCGGTTGTTTTCTCACATTCATAAATAGACTCCTTTTACGGTGTTGTTTCCTCATACTCACAAATATACCCCAACTAATGGGGTTATTTTCTCATTTTCATGAATATACCCCTCTTACGGAATTGATTTCTCATATTCACAAATATACCCCTTTTACGGTGTTGTTTCCACATACTCACAAATATACGCCACTTACGGAGTTAGTTTCTTCTATTAACAAAAATACTCTTCTAACAGATTGTTTTCTCATATTAAAAAAATATACCTCCTTTTATTGG
The DNA here is from genome assembly GCF_019578655.1 of Ricinus communis. Classification (NCBI taxonomy): domain Eukaryota; kingdom Viridiplantae; phylum Streptophyta; class Magnoliopsida; order Malpighiales; family Euphorbiaceae; genus Ricinus; species Ricinus communis. The sequence goes on along the minus strand of NC_063264.1, from coordinate 13,711,072 downwards.
TTGGTTTCTCATACTCAGATATATACCCTTTATACGGGATTTTTTTCTCATATTCACAAATATACTCTTCTTACGGTGTTATTTTCTCATATTCACAAATATACTCCTCGTATGGGGTTGTTTTCTTATATTGATAAATATACCCCTTTTATGATGTTGTTCTATCATACTCACAAATATACCCCTCTTACGGGGTTGATTTTTAATATTGATAAATATACCCTCCTTATAGTGTTATTTTCTCATATTAAAAAATATACCGTTGTTATGGGGCTGTTTTCTCATATTCATAAAGATACCCCACTTATGGGGTTGATTTCTCATATTCATAAATATATCCCTTTTTACAGTGTTGTTTAATCATTCTCGCAAATATACCCAACTTACGGTGTTGTTTTTTATATTACAAATATACCCCTTTTGCGGGGTTGTTTTCTAATACTCACAAATATACCTTTCTTATGGGGTTATTTTCTCATATTCATAAATATACCACTCTTACGGGATTCTTTTCTCATGTTCATAAATATACCCCTCTTATGGGGTTATTTTCTCATATTCACCAAAATAGCACTTTTATGGGGTTGTTTTCTTATATTGACAAATAAACCCCTTTTACGGGGTTGTTCTATCTTACTCACAAATATACTCCTCTAATAGGGTTATTTTCTGATATTCATAAATATACCCCTCTTGCAGGCTAGTTTTCTTATAACAAAAAACATATCCCTTTTATAGTGTTGTTTTCTCATACTCGGAATTATACCCCTCTTACGGGGTTATTTTCTTATATTTACAACCCCTCTTGCGGGGTTGTCTTCTCATATTCACAAATATATCTCTCTTTTGAGGTTGTTTTCTCATATTTATAAATATATCTATCTTATGGGGTTGTTTTCTTATAATGATAAATCAACCCCTTTTACAGGGTTGTTCTATCATATACTTACAAATATACCCCTTATGGTGTTGATTTCTAATATTGAAAAATATACCCCTCTATATGGTGTTATTTTCATATCTTAAAAGATATGCTCCTATTATGGGGCTATTTTCTCATATTCACAAATATACTCCTCTTACGGGGTTGATTTCTCATAATCACAAATATATTCCTTTTATGGCGTTGTTTAATCATCCTCATAAATAACCCCGACTTACTTCGTTGTTTTCTTATATTAAGAAATATACCGTCTTATCGGATTGTTTTCTCATACTCACAAATATATCCTTCTTATGCGGTTATTTTTTATATTGACATGTACACTCCTTTTTTACGGGGTTGTTCTATTGTACTCACAAATAGACCCCTCTTATGGGGTTACTTTCTAATATTTACGATTATACTCCTTTTATGTGGTTGTTTTCTCATATTAAAAACTATGCCACTTTTAAGCGGTTGTTTTCTCATACTTACAATTATACCCCTCTTACGGGGTTGATTTTTCATATTCGTAAATATATCCCTTTTATGATGTTGTTTACTGATATTCAAAACTATACCGACTAATGGGGATTTTTTCTTCTATTGATAAATAAACCCCTCTTACGGGTTTGTTTTCTCATATTAAAAAGTATACCCCTTTTATGGGGTTGTTTTATGATACTCACAAATATACCACTCTACAGGGTTTTTTTCTCATATTCACAAAAATACCCTTCTTACAGGATTATTTTCCCAAACTCACAAATGTACCTATCTTATGGCATTATTTTCTCATATTTATAAATATACCACTCCGACGGGATTCTTTTCTCATATTCACAAATATACCCCTCGTACGGGATTGTTTTCTCATATTCACATATATACGCCACTTATAGGGTTGTTTTCTAATATTGATAGAAATACCCCTCTTATGGGGTTGTTTTCTCATAAAAATCACCCCCTTTTATTTGGTTGTTTTTGCATTCACAAATATACCCCTCATACGGAACTATTTTCTCATATGAAAAATTATACCTCTTTTTCGCAGTTGTTTTCTTCTATTCATAAATATACCCCTTTAACGCACCTGTTTTCTTTTATTGACAAATATACCACTCTTACGAGGTTGTTTTCTCATATTAAAAAATATACCATTTTACGTAGTTGTTTTCTCATATTCATAAATATACCCCTTTTACGGAGTTGATTTCTCATATTCATAAATATACCCATATTACAGTGTTGTTTTCTCATATTCACAAATATACCCCTCTTATAGTGTAGTTTTCTCATATTCAAAAATATACCCTATTATGGGGTTGTTTTCTTATATTGATAAATACACTCCTTTTATGGGGTTGTTCTATCATACTCACAAATATAGCCCTTTTATGAGGTTGATTTATAATATTGACAAATATACCTCTTTAACGCTGTTATTTTCTGATAATAAATATTATGCCACTATTATAAGGTTGTTTTCTCATATTCAAAAATATACCCCTCTTACTAGGTTGATTTCTCATATTCATAGATATATACCTTTTACGACATTGTTTCGTTATACTCACAAATATACTCAACTTGCGAGGTTGTTTTCTTATACTAACAAATATACCCCTCTTTCGAGGTTGGTTTCTCATATTAAAAAATATACCCCTTTTACTCGGTTGTTTTTCATATCCATAAACATACCCCTCTTACGAGGCTAATTTCTTATATTCATTAATACACCCCTATTATGGTGTTGTTTCCTCATATTCACAAATATACCCCTCTTATAGGGTACTTTTCTCATATTCACAATTATACTCCTATTACGGGTTTTTTTTAATATTGACAAATACACCCATTTTACGGGATTGTTCTATCATACTCACAAATATACCCCTTTTACGCAGTTATTTTCTCATACTCACAAATGTACCCCTCTTACGGGACTGTTTTCTCATATTCACAAATATACCCCTCTTACGGGGTTGATTTCTCAAATTGATAAATACATCCTTTTTACGATATTGTTTACTCATACTCAAAAATATACCAGACTAACGGGGTTGTTTTCTTCTATTGACAAATATACCCCTCTTACGGTGTTTTTTTTTTTATATTAAGAAATATACCCCTTTTATGGGGTTGTTTTATGATACTCACAAATATACCACTCTTACGGGATTGTTTTCTCATATTCACAAATATACCACTCCAACAGGATTCTTTTCTCATAATCACAAATATACCCCTCTTGCGGGCTTGTTCTTTCATATTCATAAATATACACCTCTTACATAGTTGTTTTCTAATATTGAGAAAAATATTATTTTACGGGGTTGTTTTCTCAAATGAAAAATATACTCATTTTATTTGGTTGTTTTCTCATATTCACAAATATACCCCTCATACGGGGATGATTTCTCATATTCATAAATATATCCCTTTTACGGCGTTGCTTAATCATCCTCACAATTATATTCGACTTACAGCATTATTTTCTTATATTGACAAATATACCCTTCTTACAGTGTTGTCTTTTCATATTAATAAATATACCCCTTTTATGGGGTTGTTTTATGATACTCCCAAATATACCACTCTTACGACGCTGTTTTCTCATATTCAGAAATATACCCCTCTTATGGGGTTTTTTTTCTCATACCCACAAATATACCCGTCTTACGATGTTGTTTTCTCATATTCACAAATATACCACTTTTACGAGGTTGTTTTATCATATTAAAAAATATACCCCAATTAAGGATTTTTTTTCTCATATTCACAAATATACCTCTCTTTCGGGGTTGTTTTCTTATAATGACAAATAAACCCCTTTTACGGGGTTGTTCTATCTTCTCACAAAATATACCCCTCTTACGGGGTTGAATTCGAATATTGACAAATATATCCCTCTTATTATGTTATTTTCTTATATTACAAAATACAACCCTATTACGGGGTTATTTTCTCATATTCACAAATATACCACTATTACGCGGTTCTTTTCTCATATTCAAAACTATACCCCTTTTACGGTATTATTTTTTAATATTGACAAATGTACCCTTCTTAAAGAATGTTTTCTTATATGAAAATATATACCTGATGTGCATAGAATACACACATCTAAATAGGGATTTTAAGGCAGAATTTATGTACATTTAGATGTGAATTGGTCCCAACACTCACCCTATGCATTTGTTTGTGTGCTTTAGGTCTAAAAGAAGTCAAAGAGTGATAAAGGGAATAATTGGACGTCATAGTTGCTGAAACAAGTCGAGTTTGCGCATCCTTAATCTGAACATGGCCGTGTTGGTTTCAACACTGGCTGTGCTCCCAACACGTGCACCAACACGGCCGTGTTGTTGCATCAAACATCAAAGAAACAGAAGTTTTAGGGAGCACGCCCACAGAGAGTGACACGGGCATCAACACCAGCCTGTGTTGGGAACACGGCCACCAACACGGCCGTGTTGACGGCTACAGGGGGAATTAGTTAAAAGAAAGAAAAGAGGAAAGAAAGAAAGGAGAGCGGGGGAGAACGTCCCAAACCCTAATATTTCTCTCCCAAAGGGTTTTCTGAGCTGGAACCAAGGGAAAAGGAGACTTGGATCAACGTTTTAAGTGGATTCCCTTCGAAGATTGAAGATTGGGCGAGGTTCGTTGATTGGTTTTCAAATCGAGCAAGAGGAACAAGAATCGATTCAATTCGAGCAAGAGGAGTTGGGGCTGTTTTCTCTCATCCAAGGGTATAATCGGGTTTTCTCTACCTTTACTCATTGTTGTAATTGAATTGTTGTTTATTTTAATAATGAACATGATTAGCTAGATTGATTAAATCCATTGGGACTTCTTTACTATGTTGGCTTAGTATTATATTGTTGGATTGTTTGGGTTAGTTTTGTATTCTTCTTCCTTTCAGTATTAATAAGATAATGCATCATTCATGAGACGTTATGAATTGTGTGTTTAGATTGCTTTGTGTGATTGAGAAGTCCATTTGGCAATTGGAATTTTGAATAGCAAGAAATGGTTAATAATCGCTTAGAGATAAGGATAATTAACTACCCGGTTTAAGAATAAACAAAGCTTAATAGAGGCGGATTAAAGCCTAATGCTAATTTAAGAATCCATCGTTGAAAGAGATTCCAACTTTAGGTTATTAGATTTAGGAATTCAGTTATCTCGAGAGAGAAACCGAATTCGGTTAAGAATTCATCCACGGGTAGCAAAATTAGACTCACCAATCCTTTATCATTTGTTTGATTGCCAACTAGTTTAGGTTCCCTTTGGGTTTGCTTTCTTGTCTTGGTTATTTTATTTATTAATTACTCCTGCATCTCCCTTAGAACTTAGCTTGTAGCTATTAGTTAGTTTAGAAAGTATTCATCACTCATTTTAGGCTAATATAACAAAGAATAAAGGAGTAACTCTGAGCTTTCACTTTCCCGAGGAATACGACCTTGATACTCGCCACTAGTGCTAGACTGCATCGATAGGTACACTGCCTTAGATTGTAGCTAACACAATTAGCACACATAAAGTTTTTGGTGCCGTTGCCAGGGAATTGTTTGAAAACTAGAGTGAAATTTGCTATTTGTTAATTTAGCCAATTTTTTTTCTTATTATTTTATGATTTTTATTTTTATTTGTTAATTTATTTTATTTTATTTGTACATATTTATTTAGTTTAAGTTTATGATTTAGATAGTGAATGATAAGGAGGTTCAATGCTAAACTCAAACTCTTTGTGTGACACGTTGGAAAATGGGATCAAGAACCAAGAGAGTGGTAAAAATTGGGATACCCATGCATCTTTAGAAGCTCGAGTGGAATCATTTTGTAGGGCTATCGATCAACTCTCCACTCCTATCCTTTCATCTTAAGTTTTTTGTGAATTTTGTTGTGGTTTACATTTGAGTAATGATTGTTGATGAGCATAGTTTTACACATATTTGCTTGCATATTATTGCGTATGTTCTTAGCAATTATTGTGCTTTTATTCCCAGATCACCCGTGTTTTATGTTCTTTTGCATTTCAGGAACATTTATAGGACCATCATCGGTGTTTAAGCAATTATAGATCAATACGTGCGGAAACGGACGAGAATTCATCAAGATCGGACAAGAGCCCGCGTTGCACACATTGAGCACGGCCTGAGTCAAGGCCGTGCTGACCATCACGGCCTAGACTCTGGCCGTGACCAACCATCAAAACTTGGTCTTCAAAATAATAGTTTGGGCACGGTTTCCGTAGCCACCACGGCCTCCAGCACGGGGAGCAACACGGTCATGGTGAAACCCTAGTTGGTGAGATCCACGGTTTAACGACGACCTTGACCTGATCGTCTTGAGTTAAATATATAAGAAAATTTCATTTTGCTTAGAGAAAAGAAAGGGGGGGGGGAAAAGAGTGACATTGAGCCCTAATGGTCGGTTCGGTTTCGCACAATCTTGAGTGCGAGAGAGTTGCGGTGAGTAAGAATCCTGAATCATAAGATTCCGAGTGCAAAACAGTAGTGGAGCAATTCAAGAGGCAGTTTGGGAGATTAATCAAAGTGTAGATCTAGATTTGGGTATTCATCCAATTCGAGAGAAAAGGGTGTACATGTTTTATTTTCATTATTCTTTCATTGTAATTGATTTCCTAGATTGTTTTAAACATGAACATGTTTAGCTAAATTGATTAAATTCATTGGGATTTCTTTGCTATGTTGGTTTGATATTATATTGTTGGATTGTTTGAGTTGGTTTTGTATTCTTCTTGTTTTCAGTGTTAATAAGATTATGCATTATTCATGAGACGTTGTGAATTGTGATGTTTAGATTGCTTTATGAGACTGAGAAATCCGTTTGGCAATTGGAACTTTGAATAACAAGAACTGGTTAATAATAGCTTAGAGATAAGGATAATTAACTAGCCGGATTAAGAATTAACAAAGCTTAATAGAGGCGGATTAAAGCTTCATGCTAATTTAAGAATCAATCGTTAGGAAGAGATTCCAACTTTAGGTTATTAGGTTTAGGAATTCGGTTATCTCGAGAGAGAAACTGAATTCGGTTAAGAATTCGTCCACGGGTAGCATAATTAGACTAACCGATCCTTTATCTTTTGTTTGATTGCCAACTAGTTTAGATTCCCTTTGGGTTTGTCTTCTTGTCTTGATTATTTCACTTACCAATTACTCCTGCATCTCCCTTAGAACTTAGCTCGTAGTTAATAGTTAGTTTAGAATTTATTCATCATCCATTTTAGGTTAATATAACAAAGAACAAAGAAGTAACTCTGGGCTTTCGCTTTCTCGAGGAATACGACCTTGATACTCGCCATTAGTGCTAGACTGCATCGATAGGTACACTGCCTCAGATTGCAGCTAACATGGGTAGCACCCATCAATTGTACATTATATAGTGATGTTGCTCATTATTCTTATAACTATGAACAGGTGAATTATACGGGAAGTTGGCCAATTGACTCATATGGTAGCACCTACAATCAAGAGTTGAGCACTCATTCACCCTTTAGATGGAGCTTAGATGGCCAAGAACCACTAGAATTTTAGCAGCCTAATCTTGCACCATCAACTCAAGGTGAAGAATTAGTGTCAGAGGAGCTGATGATGAGGTTTATTACAAGTCTTGAGGATAGATTCCAACAAACAGAGAGGATACTTGAAGATCAACAAGCCTTGATTAACAACATAGAGCATCAAGTAGGCTTAATCTTCAAGTTACTAGTTGAAGAGTAATTGGGAACTCCATCAAACGCTACTGAATCCGAGGAACATTTGAGTGTCGTCACTTTGCGTTCAGGTGAGAATTTTTCCGGTTTATCTACTATGTTTGAGGATGATGCTTCTGTGTAGGACGATTTCTTGAACATGGAGATGGAACCAGAAAAGAAAGAGGCAAACATGATCCTTCTGAAAGACTACCAACAGGAATGTACAGTTGATGATGCTGAGTTGCAGTTAGAGGAATTTTTCGTAGATTTTCCACAAGTCCCTTTTGACCGTGGAAGATGAGCACGAGTTATCCAATGAAGAAGTCTTGGAGGAGCTCGAGTTTCTTATAGCAAGTGAACTAAGCCAAGGCCTACATAAAACCATCGATGTTCCTAAAAAAATTGCCTAACCATCGATCCTTCCAATTGTTGAAACTCCAGCTTTCAAATTGGAAGAGACCCTACAGCATCATCACTACGTTCAATTATATGAGGTGCGAGTTTTGTCCATCATACTGGCAGCTTGCTTGATAGTCGGGAAGAGAAAATTGACGATTATCCCTCTAAGCGGATACTTGAAGACATTTGCTTAGAAGAAGGATGGATGGTCATCAATCTCCACCATTTGCTTTTCACCATGAGTCCAGCTAAGAAGACTCATCACATCAAAAAGAAATGCTTTTGGGAGGCACCCCAAATTCTATTTTTCAATTTTAATAATTTACCCTTTATTGTGAACTTAGTTTGATTAGATTTTACAGTTTGTTTTTGGTAAGTTTTATTTATGTTGAGTGTATGAGTTGAGGACTTATTGGTTGTGCAGGTGCGAAAGAGTGAGAAAGTGCTGAGAATCGTAACTTTTGCATTTTCTGGAGATCAACACGGGCGTGTTCAAGACCGTGTTCATTAACACGGCCCGTGTTCTAATTGAAGAAAATCAAATTAAGATGAACATGTTCATAGTAGGCCACACGGGCATTTATGCCTGACCGTGTCCCCAACATGTCCCCGTGTTCCATAAACACGGGCATGTTCTCAGAAGTTGGTAAGTCAGCACATTTTATTCGCTTAAAAAGGCCCGATATCCGGACCGTGTTCATGAACACGGCCCCTGTTGTTCAACACGGGCGTGTTCTGTACACTGCCTATATATACCACTTCATTTCGAAATAGCCAAAAAATTTGCTCTCCTTTTAGTTTTAGCAATTCTCTCCTCTCTTACTCTTTCACTTCTTATTTCTCATCTCGAAGGCTTTGGATATTGCGTTTGTCAAGTAAGTACCCTCCAACTTCATTTTCCATTATTTTATTTTGATATTAGTTCGAATTTATTTTTTCTTTGTGTTCGAATTTGTGTTTCAATTTTTTTATAGTTTATTTCCTTATTTTATTATTTGGTGCATGCATTTACATTCATGTTTGTGCTTAATTTTCTTTTGTTTTCTTTAATTTAGTTTATATACTTAACTTGCTCATATTTTCCATTTTTCTTTTCTACCATTATTCATGATTGTGATTAATTCTTTATTTTTCTCTTTATTATTATTGTTGGCCACTAAACAATAGGCTCTGTCATATATAGTCGACTCTGTTGTATCTATTTTATATTAGCATGTTGGTTTGCCTTGTGATGGATTATGGCAAAGTTAAACTCCATGTGGATAAATTGAAAATTTAATTGGTTAGAATTGGTTGGTAGTATTGTGGATTGAATTTTCTTTGCAGCGGTTTAATTTTATCAAGTTAAATCGTTCAGTTTGTCCATTTTATGCCGTTATGCTGCCAGAATTTCGTTGATCCTTAGTACTAAAAATTTCTTTTTCAGGTACCATGTCCACCAGACGAGGATCAGGAGTTTACAAGAGGAGGCGGACCGATGGTTCCTCTTCCTCTCGAACGTCAGGCGCTGCACCGACTAGTTCAGGCCAAATTAGACCACCGCAGCGCCATCGATTCCTACTTTTCCGAGGGCAGCCCACCTTTGAGCAAAGATATCAATTAATGAGGCACAAAGATTTGGGAAAGGGGCATAGGATAGACTGGCCAGCACTGGAAACCGTCGGACTTGCGCCCCTATTTCAGTAATTCGTTGAGATAGTTGAACCAACATATAGGGAGTTGACTGTGGAGTTTGCCAGCACTTTCTTTTTGCAAAGCCAGTTACGGGACTTCCAATAACCGGATGCGATCAGTTTCAGACTAGCAGAGCAGTCTTTCACGATAAGTGTGCAGCACTTTGGGGTACACTTGGGTTTGTGGACTGATGACGATGCAGCTGTTGAGGTTTGCAGTCACTACATACACACGCCTTGTGTGTCATATCCACAGATGTAGGCCGAGATTTCTGAAGACACTGAGGGATACAGTGCCAGCCAGTCTAAGGCGTCTAACTTGCCTGAGGGACTACGATACTTGCATGCATTGCTGGCTAGGACCATCACTGGCAGGGGAGATAGTGGTGGTGTAGTTACCCAACCGGACCTGTTTATACTTTACAGCATGCATCAGCACCAATCCGTTGACATGGGATATTTGTTGGCCAGACAGATTAGTGCCTTCTGCAACAACTCAAAGAAGGTATTTTTCTATTTTGGGACTTACATTACTCGACTGGCTAGGAGCTTAGGAGTTTTAGAGGAGGCGATACCATATTTGACATAGCTGGGGGTGATGGAGACGTTGGGACTTCCCCAATTGGTTAGTATGGGGATGGTGACTCGTAGGCAGGGTCCGCTAGGACTAGAGTATAGACTGAGGAATGCTCTCTTGGTCCCACCTTCTTTTGATATTCCGGAGTCTTCCTCTAGACCATCTACTTTAGCTCTTTCTGGCTCTTCATTAGCTGTTTTAGGAGTCTCTCTATTTGAGTTTAGAGAGCTGCAGGTTACGGTGCAGAGGTTGGCAGAGGAGCAGTAGGAGCATTTCATTCGACAAGAGGCTTTTCAGCAGGACCTTTTACAGTGTTAGGCTGAGTTTCAGAGCCAGATGATGGCTCAGTTTGAGAGGCAGAGGGCTATGCTTCAGGCCCTGATTGAGCAGGGAGGTAAGTTAGAGGCCTCTATGGCCAATGACATGTTTGATGATATTTTTGCTACAGACTTTGCACCTGCCTGTCCACAGAGCCGGGTTCTAGAGCAGAGCCATTTTGACATACCTCTAGCGGATGATCCAGCTGGCCCTCCCTTTCCGATTGAGCACCCTTCAACACAACAGCTTGACGAGCCTCCTATTGACGATGCTCCTACTGATCCACCAACTCCTATATATGACACTACTTCCGATCCTCAGAGAGTAGCCACTCCACCACAGACCAGCCAACGCCCTGATATACCTACTGATGCACCTCTTTTTACTCCGGAGCTATAGTCAGGGCAATATTAGTTCTTTCTCCTTTTTGATTTCTTATATTTTGTACACTGGGGACAGTGTGTCCTTCAAGTGTGGGGTGGGTGATATTTATCCCATCTCAGTTATATGTTTATTCTTTGTGCAATTTTTTGTAAAATTTTGAAAATTTTCCACTTTGTTTCTATGCTCTTACTGTTGGCTGGCTTTTGAAATCCTATTTATGTCCATATGATCGGGTAAAACCGATAATGTTGAGTTTTGCGGAAGAATGTAAGATAATTATTTTGAGTTTTGTACTAAGTTGCTTTGGTTTATCTAATTCTGTTTTGATGATTTTTGTTTGGAACCTACTCAAAAGCACACTTGTGAGAAATTGAGCGTAAATTGTAAGCATACACTTTATATGCTTGTATTTATTTCTTGTTGAGAGTGCCAATTACTGTCTTTACTTATAGAACTTGCTCGGTAATGCTTATGAGGGCCACAAGGAGAGTTTAACACTTTGGTATGATAGAGGCACTTAGGTTTTTCATTCTAGCCAAATAGCCTTCATTCGTTTATTGATTATGTAGATAACCACTTCTTTCACCATTTTTTTCATCATACTCCATTACCACTTAGTTTTATTCTGCTTTGGGTTATGATTTTGCACATGAGTTGTTTTTATTGGGAATATTTATCTTAGGAATAGCTTTGGAATCTTGTAGCAGCTTACTTCAATCCAAAAAGAAATTCACTCTATTATGTGAATGTTCTTCCCTTATGAAAAAAAAGAAAGAAGAAAAATATATAAAAAGAAGAATAAGAGGGAAAGGTGATGAAAAGAAAGAAAGTAAGTGAGCTAAACATTTTGACTTTATTTCTATTTCCCACCTTGGACTACTATCCATTGTTTACCCCTTGTGATTATTGTGACTTGTGTGCATGTCATGTATTTCATTGCAGAACACCATAGGTTCAACTCTTACCAAATTTACCTACCCCTACCTAATCCCCATTACAACCCTTATAAAGACCTCTTGACATGGTTGTTGACTCTCTATAAGTGGTAGGAGTAGGATTTAAGAGCAAGCATATAGTAAGTAAGGCAGTAGTTGATGCATTGAGCGATTAAACACTACCCTTTAAACACTTTGAGTGATTTAGAGTGAATCTGGTGAGGAGTTGGTTCTGAATAATTTTGTTGAGATAATATTATGCGAATTATTGGCATCTTGGTTGTGATACTTTAATTGATTGCTTCGTTTCTTTTTGTTTGACTTACGCTTGTTAAGGATATGTGCAGGAGCTCTCTAGCTTGTTTATCAGTTTAAGTGTTGTTCCTTACTGGTTTATTTTCCTTATTTTACTTTTGATTGCTTGAGGACAAGCAATGAGCTAAGTGTGGAGTTATTTGACGTGCATAGAATACACACATCTAAATAGGGATTTTAAGGCAGAATTTATGTACATTTGGATGTGAATTGGTCCCAACACTCACCCTATGCATTTGTTTGTGTGCTTTAGGTCCAAAAGAAGTCAAAGAGTGATAAAGGAAAGAATTAGACGTCAAAGTTGCCGAAACAAGTCGGGTTTGTGCATCCTCAATTTGAACATGGCCGTGTTGGTTTCAACACTGGCCGTGTTACCAACACGTGCACCAACACGGCCGTGTTGGTGCATCAAACATCAAAGAAACAGAAGTTTTAGGGAGCACGCCCACAGAGATTGACACGGGCATCAACACCAGCCCATGTTGGGAACACGGCCGTGTTGGCGGCTACAGGGGGAATTAGTTAAAAGAAAGAAGTTGTTTTCTCATATTTAGAAATATACCCCTCATATGGGTTGATATCTCATATTCATAAATATATCCCTCTTACAGGGGTCTTTCATATTTAAAAACATACCCCTCTTATGGGCTTGTTGTCTCATATTCATAAATATATCCCTTTAATAACGTTGTTCACTCATACTCACAAATATACTAGACTTACGGGGTTATTTTCTTCTATAAAAAAATATACCCCTCTTACAGGATTGTTTTCTCATTTTAAATATATCTCTTTTATGGTGTTGTTTTCTCATATTCAGAAATATACCCCTCAATGGGTTGATATCTCATATTCATAAATATATCCCTTTTACGGGGGTCTTTCATATTCAAAAACATACCCCTCTTACGGGCTTGTTGCCTCATATTCATAAATATATCCCTTTGATAACGTTGTTCACTCATACTCGTAAATATACTAGACTTACGGATTATTTTTTACTATTGAAAAATATACCCCTCTTACGGGATTGTTTTCTCATGTTAAAAAATATACTCCTCTTATGGGTTATTTTCCAATACTCACAAATATACTCCTCTAATGGGGTTGTTTTCTTATATTCACAAATATACCCATCTTACGGAGTTGTTTTCTCATATTAAAAAATATATCCCTTTAATGGTGTTGTTTTCTCATATTCAGAAATATACCCTTCTTGCGCGGTTCTTTTCTCATATTCACAAATATACTCCTCTTACAGGGTTATTTTCTTATATTCATAAATATACCCGTATTAATGGGTTGTTTCCTTATATTAACAAATACTCCACTTCTATATATTGTTTTCTCATACTCAGAAATATACCGCTCTTACGGGATTTTTTTCTCATATTCACAAATATACCCTCTTACGTGGCTGTTTTCTTCTATTGACATAGACACCCTTTTTATGGATTGTTCTATCATACTCACAATTATAACCATCTTATATGGTAGTTTTCTAATATTTACAAATATACCTCGCTTTTGGGGTTATTTTCTTATATAAAAGAATATACCTGTTTTACGGGGTTGTTTTCTCATACTAACAAATATACCCCTCATACGGGGTTGATTTTTCATATTCATAAATATGTCCCTTTTACATTGTTGTTTCCTTATACTCACAAACATAACCCACATACGTGGTTGTTTTCTTATATTGACAAATTCCCTCTTACGAGGTTGTTTTCTCATATTAAAAAATATATCCCTTTTATGTGGTTGTTTTCTCATACTTTGAAATATACGCCTCTTACGTGGTTTTTTCTTATATTCACAAATCCTCCCCTGTTATGGGGTTGTTTTCTTATATTTATAAATATACCCCTCTTACGAGGTTATTTTCTATTATTGGCAAAAATACCTCTCTTACGGGGTTGATTTCTCATATACATTAATATACCCCTTTTACGGCGTTGCTTTCTCAAACTCACAAATATACCCCACAAATGGGTTGTTTTCTTATATTGATAAATATACCACTCTTGTGAGGTTGTTTCTCTTATTAAATAATATACTCCTTTTATGTCCTTGTTCTCTCAAACTCACAAATATACCACTTACAGGGTTATTTTCTCATATTGATAAATATACCCCTATTACCGGGTTATTTTCTAATATTGACAAATACACCCCTTTTATGTGGTTGTTCGATAATACTCATAAATAAACTCTTTTTACGGGGTTGTTTTTGATTACTGACAAATATACCCCTCTTTTAGAGTTATTTTATCATACTGACAAATATACTGCTCTTATGAGTGTACTTCTAATATTGACAAATATACCCCTCTTACTAAGATGTTTTCTCATATTAAGAAATATAACCATTTTCTCATGCACATAAATATACCCCTCTTACGGAGTTAATTTGTCATATTTATAAAAAAAAACCTTTTTCCGGTCTTATTTCCTCATATTCACAAATATACCCCACTTACGGGATTGTTTTCTTATATTGATAAATATATCCCTTTTACCAGGTTGTTTTCTCATATTAAAAAATATAACCCTTTAATGTGGTTGTCTTCTCAAACTGACAACTATAGTCCTCTTAGGGGGTTGTTTTCTCACATTCATAAATATTCCCTTCATACGGGGTTGTTTTCTCATATTCATAAATATACCCCTCTTACAGGGTTGTTTCCTTATATTGACAAATACACTTCTTTTACGTGGTTGTTCTATTATAGTCACAAATATACCTTTATAACGGGGTTGTTTTATCATACTCACAAATATACCCCTCTTACAGGGTTTTTTTCCCATATTAAGAAATATACCATTTTATGGTGTTGTTTTCTCATATTTAGAAATATACCCCTAATACGGGGTTCATATCTCATATTCATAAATATATCCCTTTTACGGGGTTGTTTACTCATACTCAAAAATCTACCCGACTAAGGCGGTTGTTTTCTTATATTGACAAATATACCACTCTTACGGGGTTGTCTTCTCATATTAAAAAATCTATCCCTTTTATGGGATTGTTCTCTCATATTCATAACTATACCTCTCATATTCATAAATATATCACTTTTACTGCGTTGTTTACTCATACTAACAAATATACCCAATTTACGAGGTTGTTTTCTTATATTCACAAATATACCCCTCTTACGGGGTTGTTTTCTCATATTAAAAAATATACCTCTCTTATAGAGTTGTTTTCTCATATTAAAAAATATACTCTTATTATTTGGTTATTTTCTTACATTCATAAGTATACCACACTTACGGGGTTGATTTCTTATATTCATAAATATATCCCATTTACGATATTGTTTCCTTATATTCATAAATATACCGCTCTGACAAGATTGTTTTCTCATATTCACAAATATACCCCTCTAACAGGGTTGTTCTCTAATTTTTACAAATATGCCCCTCTTACGGGATCATTTTCTAATATTAAAAAATAAACCCCTTTTACGCGGGTGTTTTGTCATACTCACAAGTATACCCCTCTTACGGGATTGTTTTCTTATAATAAAAAATATACCTCTTTTACGCGGTTATTTTCTTAAACTCACAAATACACACCTCTTACGGGATTTTTTTCTCATATTCACAAGTGTACCACTCTTGTAGGGTAGATTTCTCATATTCATAAATATACCCCTATTACGGCATTGTCTTCTCATACTAAAAAATATACCGCACGTTGATGGTTGCTACTCGTGTTAGCTACAATCTAAGGCAGTGTACCTATCGATGCAGTCTAGCACTAATGGCGAGTATCAAGGTCGTATTCCTTGAGAAAGCGAAAGCCTAGAGTTACTTCTTTGTTCTTTATTATATTAACCTAAAATGGATGATGAATAAATTCTAAACTAACTATTAACTACGAGCTATGTTCTAAGGGAGATCCAGGAGTAATTGATAAGTGAAATAATCAAGACAAGAAGACAAACCCAAAGGGAATCTAAACTAGTTGGCAATCAAACAAAAGATAAAGGATCGGTGAGTCTAATTATGCTACCCGTGGACGAATTCTTAACCGAATTCGGTTTCTCTCTCGAGATAACCGAATTCCTAAACCTAATAACCTAAAGTTGGAATCTCTTCCTAACGATTGATTCTTAAATTAGCATTAAGCTTTGATCCACCTCTATTAAGCTTTGTTAATTCTTAATCCGGCTAGTTAATTATCCTTATCTCTAAGCAATTATTAACCAGTTCTTGGTATTCAAAATTCCAATTGCCAAACGGATTTCTCAATCTCATAAAGCAATCTAAACATCACAATTCACAACGTCTCATGAATAATGCATTATCTTATTAATACTGAAACCAAGAAGAATACAAAACCAACTCGAACAATCCAACAATATAATATCAAGCCAACATAGTAAAGAAATCCCAATGGATTAAATCAATCTAGCTAATCATGTTCATGTTTAAAATAATCTAGGAAATCAATCACAATGAAAGAATAATGAAAATAAAACATGTACACCCTTTTCTCTCGAATTGGATGAACAGCTCCAAATCTGGATCTACACTTTGATTAATCTCCCAAACTGCCTCTTGAATTGCTTCCACTACTGTTTTGCACTCGGAACCTTGCGATTCCGGGATTCTTACTCCCCCAACTCTCTTGCACTCAATACTGTGCAAAAATCGAACCAGCCACTAGGGCTCAATGTCACTCTTTTTTCCCTCTTTTCTCTAAGAAAAATGAATTTTTCTTATATATTTAACTCAGCACGGCCGTGGTCAAGGCCGTGCTGGTCAGCACGGCCGGAGTCCATGCCGTGCTAAAACTGTGGATCTCACCAACTAGGGTTTCACCATGACCGTGTTGCTTCCCGTGCTGGCCACCACGGGCCGTGCTGGAGGCCGTGGTGGCTACGGAAACCGTGCCCAAACTATTATTTTGAAGACCAAGTTTTGATGGTTGGTCACGGCCAGAGTCTAGGCTGTGATGGTCAGCACGGCCTTCACTCAGGCCGTGCTCAATGTGTGCAACGCGGGCTCTTGTCCGATCTTGATGAATTCTCATCCGTTTCCGCACGTATTGATCTATAATTACTTAAACACCGATGATGGTCCTATAAATGTTCCTGAAATGCAAAAGAACATAAAACACGGGTGATCTGGGAATAAAAGCACAATAATTGCTAAGAACATACGCAATAATATGCAAGCAAATATGTGTAAAACTATGCTCATCACACGTATGGGGTTGTTTTCTTATATTGACAACCCGATAAAAGGGGTATATTTTTTAATATGAGAAAACAACACTGTAAGAGGGATATATTTATGAGTATGAGAAAACACCCGCGTAAAAGGGGTATATCTTTTAATATTAGAAACAATATTGTAAGAGGGGTGTATTTATCAATATAAAAAAATAACTTCATAAGTCGGGTATATATGTGATTATAAGTAAACAACACAGTAAAAGCGATATATTTATATATATGAGAAATCAACCACGTAAGAGGGGTATATTTGTGAATATGAGAAAACAACCCTATAACTATGGAATATATTTTAATATGATAAAAGAACCCTGTAAGAGGGGTATATTTGTTAATAGTAAAAAATAATCCCGTAAGAGGGGTATATTGTGAGTTCGCTAGAATAACCTCATAAAAGAGGTGTATTTGTCAATATAAGAAAACAACCCTGTAATAGGGGTATATTTATGAATTTGAGAAAACAACCTTGTAAGATGGGCATATGTGAACATGAGGAAACACTACCATAATTAGGGTATATTTTTTCATATGAGAAAACAACCCCGTAAGAGGAGTATATTTTTGAATATGAGAAAACAACCCCGTAAAAGGGTAGATTTGTGAGTATGAGAAAGCAACCCCGTAAGATGGGTATATTTGAGAATATGAGAAAACAACCCTGTAAGAGTGATATATTTGTGAGTATCAGAAAACAACCCCACAAAAGGAATATATTCTTTAATATCATAAGACAACCCCGTGAGAGGGGGATATTTGTCAATATAAGAAAATAACCCCGTAAGTCGGGTATATTTGTGAGGATGATTAGAAAACACCATAAAAGGGATACATTTATGAATATGAGAAATACACCTCCTAAGAGGGTGTATTTGCGACTATAAGAAAATAGCCCAGTAACAGCAGTACATTTTTTAATATGATAAAACAACCCCGTAAGAGGGGTATATTTGTCAATATTAGGAAATAATCCTGTAAGAGGGGTATATAGTTAGTATGATAGAACAACCCCGTAAAAGGGGTATAGTTGTCAATATAAGAAAGTAATACCGTAATATGGATATATTTATGAATATGCAAAAACAACCTTGTAAGAGGGGTATATTTGTGAATATGAGGAAACACCGCGTCATAGGGGTATATTTTTTAATATGTGAAAACAACCCCATAAGAAAGGTATATTTGTGAATATGAGAAAACAACCCGGTATATTTGTAAATATGAAAAACAACCCCATAAGAGTTGTATGTTTGTAAGTAGCAGAAAATGAGCCCATAAAGGGGTATACTCTTGCATATTAGAAGACAACTCCGTGAGAGGGGTATATTCGTCAATATAAGAAAATAACCCCATAAGTCGAGTATATTTGTCAGGATGATTAAACAACACCGTAAAAAGGGATATATTTATGAATATAAGAAATCAACCGCGTAAGAGGGTATATTTGTGAATATGAGAAAACAACCCCGTAACAGGGGTATATATTTTAATATGAGAAAATAACATCATAAGAGGGGTATATTTGTTAATATTAAAGATCAACCCGTAATAGGGGTATATTTGTGAGTATGATTGAACAACCCCGTAAGAGGGGTATATTTATAATTATGAGAAAACAACCTATAAGAAGGGTATATTTCTGAGTATGAGAAACCAACACTATAAAAGGGATATATTTTTTAATATGAGAAAACAACCCCGTAAGAGATGTATTTTTGTTAGTAGAAGAAAACAACTCCGTAAGTGGGGTATCTTTGTGACTATGAGGAAAGAACACCGTAAAAGGGGTGTATTTGTAAATATGAGAAAAGAATCCCGTGAGTGAGGTATATTTGTGAGTATGACAAATTAGCCCCATAATAGAGGTATATTTTTTAATATAAGAAAACAACTCCGTTAGAGGGGTATATTTGTTAATATAAGAAAATAACAGTGTAAATGTTGTATATTTGTGTGTATGAGGAAATAACACTGTAAAAGGGGTATGTTTATGAATATGAGAAAACAACCGCGTAAAAGGAGTATATTTCTTCATATGACAGAACAACCCCGTTAAAGGGATATTTTTGTTAATATTAGAAAACAACCCCGTAACAGGGATATATTTATGAATATGATAAAACAACCCCATAAGAGGGGTATATTTGTGAATATTCAGAAACAACCCCGTTAGCGTGGTATATTTGTAAGTATCAGAACACAACCACGTAAAAGTGGTATATTTTTTAATATGATAAAAAAATCTCGTGAGAGGATATATTTGTCAACGTAAGAAAAAAACCCCATAAGTCAGGTATATTTCTAAGTATGACTAAACAACCATATAAAAGGGATTTTATTTGAAAACAACGCCGTAAAAGGGATATATTTGTGAATATGAGAAATCAACCCCGTAAGAGGGGTATATTTGTAAATATGAGAAAACAACCCTGTAAGAGGGATATATTTGTGAGTAAGATAGAACAACACCGTAAAATTGGTGTATTTGTCAATATACGAAAACAATCCCGTAAGAGGGGTATATTTGTGAATATGAGAAAACAATCCCGTAAGAGGGGTATATTTCTGAGTATGAGAAAACAATCCTATAAAAGGGATATATTTTTTAATATGAGAAACCAACAACGTAAAGAGGTGTATTTTTGTCAATAGAAGAAAACAACTGTGACAGCCTTGCCTAGAGAAGCGGTCCAACGAGGGCGGGAAGTAGATGCCGGGGCAAAGATAAGATGCCTGGACACGGAGCTACTTCTGGCAGGCTTCTAGGATGGCAGCACTCTAAGGTACGGGGGTACATGAATGAATTAGAATGGACATGGAAATGGGGTGGGGAATGGTTGATAACATATATGTAAAGAGTTGGAACTAATTACATGAGGCACCTTTTGGTTGTTTGGCTGTGGAATTGTAGGAACTCCAAAGTTAAACGTGTTTGGTTCAGAGAAATTCTAGGATGGAGGACATCTTGGGAAGTTCTCAAACTT
Source organism: Ricinus communis (assembly GCF_019578655.1). Lineage (NCBI taxonomy): Eukaryota > Viridiplantae > Streptophyta > Magnoliopsida > Malpighiales > Euphorbiaceae > Ricinus > Ricinus communis. The sequence goes on along the minus strand of NC_063264.1, from coordinate 13,690,589 downwards.
GCCAAGGGGACAAAACCGTGAGGCCAGTAGGGGCCAAAGTGGACAATATCTCATGTGATCTGGTTCCGGGTTGTTATAACAACTCTGTAAGTTCGGTATATTTGTGAATACAAGGAAACAACATCGTAAAAGGGGTATATTTGTAAATATGAGAAAGCAATCCCGTAAGAGGGGTATATTTCTAAGTATGTGAAAACAACCCTATAAAAGAAGTATATTTTTTAATATGGAAAAAATCCCCATAAGAGGGATATTCTTGTCAATAGAAGAAAACAACTCCGTAAGTGGAGTATATTTGTGAGTATGAGGAAACATAGTTGTAAAAAGGGTGTATTTGTGAACATGAGAAATCAAACCCGTAAAACGGGTATATTTGTGAATATGAGAAAACAGCCTCGTAAGAGGGTTATATTTGTGAATAAGCTAGAACAACCACGTAAATTATCAACATCAGAAAATTACCTTGTAAGAGGTGTGTATTTGTGAATATGAAAAAACAATCCCGTAAGAGGGGTATATTTGTCAATATAAGAAAAGAACCCCGTAAGAGGTATATTTGTAACTATGACAAATTAGCTCCATAATAGGGGTATATTTTTAATATGAGAAAACAACCCCGTAAGAGGGGTATATTTGTCAATATAAGAAAATAACCCTGTAAGTGTGGTGTATTTGTGAGTATGAGTAAACAACACCGTAAAATGGGTATATTTATGAATATCAGAAAATAACCACGTAAAAGGGCTATATTTCTTCATATGAGAAAACAACCTCGTAAGAGGGGTATTTTTCTCAATATTAGAAAACAACCCCATAAGAAAGGTATATTTGTGAAGATAAGAAAACAATCCTGAGAGAGGAGTATATTTATGAGTATAAGAAAATAATCCCATAAAAAGGGTATGAGTATAAGAAAACAACCCCATAAAAGGGGCATATTTTTTAATATGAGTAAAAAAACCTGTAAGAGGGGTAAATTTGTCAATATAAGAAAACAATCCCATAACTTGGGTATATTTGTGAGTAGGAAGAAACAACACCGTAAAAAGGGTATATTTGTGAATATAAGAAATCAATCCCATAAGAGCAGTATATTTGTCAATATAAGAAAATAACCCTGTAAGTCAGGTATATTTGCCAGTATGAGTAAACAACGTCGTAAAAGCAATAAATTTATGAATATGAGAAGTCAAAGCATCCCCATAACATTGGTATATCTTTTAATATGATAAAACAACCTCGTAAGAGGGGTATATTTGTGAATATGAGAAAACAACCCCGTAAGAGAGGTATATTTATGAATATGAGGAAACAACCCCGTAAGCATGGTATATTTGTGACTATCAGAAAACAACCCCATAAAAGGGGTATATTTTTAACCGTGAAAGAGGGGTGTATTTGCAATATAAAAGAAACCCCAAAGTCGAGTATATTTGTGAGTATGACGAAACAACTGTAAAAAGGGTACATTTATGAATATGAGAAATCAACCCCGTAAGAGGGGAATATTTATGAATATAAGAAAACAACCCCGTAAGAGGGGTATATGTGTGAGTAAGATTGAACAACCCTGTAAAAGGGGTGTATTTGTCAATATAGGAAAACAACCCTTTAAGAGGGGTATTCTTGTGAATATGAGAAAACAACCCCGTAAGAGAAGTATATTCTTGAATATGAGAAAAGAGCCCCGTAAGAAGATATAATTGTGAGTATGACAAATTAGCCCCATAATAGGGGTATATTTTTTAATATAAGAAAATAACCCCATAATAGGGGTATATTTATGAATATGAGAAAACTACCCTATAAGAGGAGTATATTTGTGAATATAAGAAAATAATACCGTATTAGGGGTATATTTATGAATATGAGAAATCAATCCCGTAAGAGGGGTATATTTGTGAGTATGAGAAAACAACCGCGTAAAATGGGTATATTTTTTAATATGAGAAAATAACCTCGTAAGATGGGTATATTTGTCAATATAAGAAAACAACGTCGTAAGTCGGGTGTATTTATGAGTATGATGAAGCAATGCTATAAAAGGGGTATATTTATGAATATGAGGAAAAAATCACGTAAAAGTGTTATATTTTTTGAATATGAGAAAACAACCCTGTAAGAGGGGTATGTTTGTTAATATTAGAAAGCAACCTCGTAAGAGGGGTATATTTGTGAATATTAGAAAGCAACCTCGTAAGAGTGATATGTTGTCACTTGTAACCAAGAACTAGGGTTGAATTGGTGACTTCAAATTGCGATAATTAATTATTTTAGGTAAAAATACTAGAGATTTAGGATAATGTAAGAAGATTAAGGGTTAGAGAAGATGACACAAGGGTCTATAATTTTAAGAAACTACAGTCGTGCAGAGGAGTTGTGAGCACGCTTATAAGGTTATTTCCAAGATTGCATATGGACCTATAAAGCGCATCGCCTTTTCTAATTTCAAATAAAAATGAACGAATGAGTATTGTCTTTTCACATTGATCATATCATTTTATGTATGAGTATTCAAATGCACAAAGATTAAAAATGATCCAGTGCTAAGACAATCTCAATACTTAAAATAAAATAGCACATGAATGAAGAATGCACAAGTACAAGCATCACAAATAAAATATATACACGATTAGCACTCATAGGAAAGAATTTAAGCTAATGTGATTCCATCTATCATTCCTAGTTCTCTTTTTATGAAATCCATTCTCTCCTCATTTAGGGGCTTAGTGAAAATATCGGCTAGTTGTTTGATTGTATCAATATACTCTAGTACTACACTACCATTTTGAACATGATCTCTCAAAAAATAGTGTTTAATATCTATGTGCTCACTCCTAGAGTGTTGAATAAGATTCTTAGAAAGGTTTATAGCACTTGTGTTGTTACATTTGATAGGAATGTGATCAACCTCTCTCCTATAGTCTCTTAATTATTTCCTCATCCAAAGGATTTAAGCACAATAACAACCCGCCGCTATATATTCGGCTTCAGCGGTGGAGAGAGCAATAGAAATATGTTTCTTACTAAACCAGGACACTAAGCATTCACCTAGAAGATGGCAAGTTTAGGAGGTGCTTTTCCTAACTAATAAACTATCGGCATAATTGGCATCCGAATAACCTATTATATCAAATGATGTTTCCTAGGATACCAAAGTCCTTAGTTCAAGGTTCCACTTAAATATATTAGAATTCTTTTTACAGCATTAAAATGAGACTCTTTTGGACAAGATTGAAATCTAGTACAAAAGCAAATGCTATACTAATATTGGGTCTAGAGGTAGTTAAACATAAGAGTAAACCAATCATTGCCTCTATAAAGCTTTTCATTTATGCTCTTACCCTTCTCATCCTTATCCAATTTAGTTGTGCACTTATTGGAGTTTTGGCTACTTTGCAACCATCCATCTCAAATTTCTTTAGGAGTTCTCTTGTGTACTTAGATTGGTTTATGAATGCCATATCCTTGCATTGCTTAAGTTGAAGACCAAGGAAGAATTTGAGATCTCCCATCATGCTCATTTCAAATTCCCTAGTCATACACTTAGCAAAATCCTCACAAAGCAACTCATTAGTAGCTCCAAACACAATGTCATAACATAAATTTGAACAATTAGAGTATCATGTTTATGTTTCTTTATAAAAAGATTAGTGTCAACCTTGCCCTTTTGAAATCCATTTTCAATTAAAAAAGAACTAAGCCTTTCATACCAAGCTCTAGGAGCTTACTTCAACCTATACAAGGCTTTAGAAAGTCTGAAAACATGATTGGGAAACTTATGATCTTCAAAATTGGGAGGTTTCTCAAGATAGACTTCCTCCTCAATGAAACCATATTAAAAAGCACTTTTCACATCCATTTGAAACAACTTAAAATTCATGTAAAATGCATATGCTAAAAGCATCCTAATAGCTTCTAATCTAGTAACTGGAGTAAAGGTCTCATCATAATCAATGCCTTCCTCTTAGTTATAACCTTTTTCAACCAATCTAGCTTTGTTTCTAGAGATAGAGCCTTGCTCATCTAGCTTATTTCTAAACACCCATTTACAACCTATAATTTGGTTATCCTAGGTCTAGGAACAAGTTCCCATACTTTGTTTCTCTTAAATTGGTTGAGTTCATCTTACATAGCAATCACCCAACTTTCATTATTTAGAGCCTCATCAATGGTCTTTGGCTCAATTTGAGAAAGAAGGCTAAATTACTTAAAGCTACTAGTTTAGAACGAGTACTTACACATTTGGATAAATCTCCAATGACTTATGTAGGAGGATGATCCTTTTTGAAGTTTCAAGCCTTGGAAAGATTTTGGGAGGTTTCCATCTCTTGAGGGTCTTGAGCTGCATCTTGATTATATTGATCTTCTTGAATTTCATTTATAGGTTCGTCTACTCCTTTTTAGGGGTCATCAACATTCACTTTGAGTTCCTCAAATGCACCTACAAGATCATTCACACAAACACCTTTTCCAACATCAAGCTTGTTTGATTCATCAAAAACTACATTCATAGACTATTCAACTACTAAAGTACGTGTTTTTAAAGGCTCTATAAGCTTTGCTTGAGGTGGAATAGCCTAGGAAAATTCCTATGTCAGTTTTGGCATCAAATTTTCCAAGGTTGTCCTTAGTATTTAAAATGTAGCATTTGCAACCAAAAACTCTAAAATATGAGACCTTAGGTTTTCTTCCTTTTTAAAGCTCATAAGAAGGTTTTCTTAGTAAAGGTCTTTGAAAACTCTATTTGCAACATAAAAACTAGTGTTAACGGCTTCAGCGTGAGAGTAGGAAGAAAGTTTATACTCATTGAGCATTGTCCTATCCATTTCCACTAGTGTTCTATTTTTCCTTCCACAACTTCATTTTGTTGGGGAGTTCTAACAGATGAAAAAGGTTTTTAAAAAGTTCATTTTCAAATTCTTTTCCATGATCACTCCTTATAAAGGAAATCAAATACCCTTTTTCATTTTGAACACTTTTTGCAAAAGATTTGATAACATTGAAAGCTTAATTTTTATCAGCAAGGAAATTAACCCAAGTAAATCCAGAGTAATCATTAACAATCACAAATACATATGACTTTCCACCCAAACTAGCTACTCTAGTAGGTCTAAACAAATCCATATGAAATAGTTAAAGTGGTCTAGAAGTACTTACAATAATTTTGGGTTTAAAGGATGATAGATGTTCTTTTCCCATTTGACATGCTTGGCAAGGCTTGTCTTTGATGAACTTCATTTTAGGAAGTCCATTAACTAGCTCATCTTTGGCTAATTTGTGTAGAAGCTCCATGCTTGAATGTCCATTCATTACTAATAGACACATGACACTTGAAAGATTGATTAGAAAATTTTTGTAGGTCAATTGTGTAGCTATTGCCACTTCTTTCTCCTTTGAATATCACTTTGTCATCCACTAGGGATTTGACAAGACATCCATTAGAGTCAAAAGTGACTTTGTTCCCTTTATCACACAATGGAATTACACTCAATAAAATTATGTTTCAAACCATCAACTAGGAAAACATCATTAATGAATGATTTACCATCCTTACCAACGGAGTCGATGCTAATTACCTTACTCTTGGCATCATTTCCAAAGTTACTTTTCCTCCTTTATAGTCCTTGACATTTACAAAGAGGTTCTTGTCACCTGTCATGTGCCTTGAACACCCACTATCAACGTGCCAAAGATTTATGCTTGTGGGTTTAAGACACACCTACAAAAAGGAGTCAATTCACTTGATTTTATGTACCGAAACAAGGTTGGGTCCTTTGGGGTTAGCATTGGAAAATTCATTCATGAAAAGTTGCATTTTCCTTATTTTGCATTTCACATTGATGTATCCAATTCTCATGCAATAGTGGCAAGTGACCTTAGAATTCTTAATGGGATTTGCATTGGTCTTCTTAGCCACTTTTACTTGGGGCTTGGACATCATATGATTACCTTCACACATGCCTGAACAAGATTGATCGAAATTTATGTTCTTATACATGAATGTATGCTTTGTTCCTCTTGGCTTAGCCTTTGGGACATGTGTGCCTTTCTTTTCTTTTGAATGAGAGGTCTAGTATGTGTTTTGCTCTTTGAAACTCGATATGAGTTTCTTTCAAATGCTTATGGTTGAATGGCTTTGACAAACATTGTTTTCTTAAATTGACAAATACACTCCTTTTATGGGGTCGTTCTATCATAGTCACAGATATACCTTTCTAACGGGTTAATTTCTAATAATGATTAATATACCCATTTTTTGGTGTTATTTTCTCATATTAAAAAATATACCCCTATTACAAGGTTAATTTCTTATATTTACAAATACACCCCTCTTATGGGGTTGATTTCTTATGTTCATAAATATATCCATTTTACGGTGTTGTTTAATCATTCTCACAAATATACCCGTCTTACGGGGTTGTCTTCATATATTGACAAATATACCCCTCTTATGGGGTTATCTTCTCATATTAACAAATATACTCTTTTTTTATGGGATTGTGTTCTAATACTCACAAATATACTACTCTTACGGGGTCTTTTCTGATATTCACAAATATACCCCTCTTACGGGGTTATCTTCTCATAATCACAAATATATCCCTCTTACGGAGTTTTTTTTCTCTCATATTCACAAATACCATGTTGACCTAAGGGGCAATTGATCTCTATTTTGATCCTAACAACCAAATTAATTATCACTAATATAAGAAAAGCACGAGGTCGCTTTCAAGGTACGGGAGCACCAAAGGAACCAAGCTTAGACTAAACATTCTTGAAAGTTAATGCAAGTCTTATACAAAGATTCCCAAAAGCACGAGGTCGCTTTCAAGGCGTGAGGGCGCTTTTTGCTTGACCAAAAGTTTGCAAGATGTTGAAAATTCCACCTTATAATAGGCTAATTGCCTTATGACACCTGGCAGTCAAAATTTCAAAGCTTCAAGAAGCGCGAGGGCGCTTCAGAAGTGTGAGAGAAACTCAGTTTATGACTTAAGATAAAAACTAGCAGATGATAGTGTAATAAGAAGCGTGATGAATATGAGAAAACAACCCCGTAAGAGTGATGTATTTGTGAGTATGAAGACAACCCTATTAAAGGGGTATATTTTTTAATATGAGAAAATAACTCCGTAAGAGGGGTATTTTTGTCAATAGAAGAAAACAACTCCGTAAGCGAAGTATATTGTTAGAATGAGGAAACAACGCCATAAAAGGGGTATATTTATGAATATGAGAAATCAACCCCGTAAGAGGGGCATATTTCTGATGATGAGAAAACAACCCCGTAAGAGGGGTATATTTGTGAATATGAAAAAACAACCCTGTAAAAGAGATATATTTATGAGTATAACAAATTAGCTCAATAATATGGGTATATTTTTTAATAAATGAAAATAACCTAGTAAAAGGGGTATACTTGTCAATATAAGAAAAAAACCCCATAAGTGGAGTATATTTGTGATTATGAAAAAATAACACCGTAAAAGGGATATATTTATGAATATGAGAAAATAATCGCGTAAAGAGGATATATTTTTTTATATGGAAAAAAAAAACATAAGAGAGGTATTTTTGCCCATGTTAGAAACCAACTCTATAATAGGAGTATATTTGTGAATATGAAAAAATAATATCGTAAGAGGGGTATATTTATGAAAATGAGAAAACAATCCCGTTAGAATGGTATATTTGTGAGTATCAGAAAAATACCCCATAAAAAGGGTATATTTCTTCATATGATAAAACAAACCCGTAAGAGGGATATATTTGTAAACAAAAGAAAACAACCCCCTAAGTTGGCTATGTTTCTCAATATGAGTAAACACGCCATTAAAGGGGTATATTTTTTTAGTATGAGAAAACAACCCCATAAGAGGGGTATATTTGTCAATATAAGAAAACAACCCCGTAAATCAGGTATATTTGTGCCTATGAGTAAACACCACTATAAAAAAGTGATATATTTATGTATACGAGAAATCAATCCCGTAAGAGGATTATATTTGTGAATATGAGAAAACAACCTCGTAAAGGGGTATACTTCTTAATATGATAAGAGAACCTAGTAAGAGGGGTATATATGTCAAAATTAAAAAATAACCCCGTAAGAGGGGTATATTGTGATTATAATAGAATAACCCTGTAAAAGGGGTATATTTGTCAATATAAGAAAACAACCCCGTAATAGGGGTATATTTATTAATATGAGAAAACAACCATGTAAGAGGGGTATATTTGTGAATATGAGAAAATAACCCCATAAGAGGGATATATTTTTTAGTATGAGAAAACAACCCCGTAAGAGGGATATATTTTTTTAGTATGAGAAAACAACCCCGTAAGAGGGTTATCTTTTTTAATATGAGAAAATAACCCCGTAAGACGGGTATATTTGTGAATATAAGAAAACAACCCGGAAAACGGGTATATTGTGATTATGAGAAAACAACCCCGTAAGAAGGGTATATTTGTACATATGAGAAAAAACCCTGTAATAGAGTTATATTTGTGAGTATCAGAACACAGTCCCATAAAAGGGGTAATATCTTTTTATATGAGACAACAACCTCGTAAGAGAGTTATATTTGTTAGTATAAGAAAATAACCTCGTAAGTCGGGTATATTTATGAGTATGATGAAGGAACGCCCTAAAAATGATATATTTATGAATATGAGAAATCAACCTTATAATTGGGGTATATTTGTGAATATAAGAAAACAACCTCGTAATAGAGGTATAATTTTTAATATGAGAAAATAACACAAAAAAAGGGGTATATTTATCAATATTAGAAATCAACCCTGTTGGAGAGGTATATTTGTAACTATGATACAACAACCCCCTATAAGTGGTGTATTTATCAAAATAAGAAAAGAACCCCGTAAGAGGAGTATATTTGTGAATATGAGAAAACAACCTGGTAAGACTGATATGTTTGTGAGTATGAGAAAAGAACCACATAAGAGGGGTATGTTTCTAAGTATGAGAAGACAACACTATCAAAGGGGTATTTTTTTAATATGAGAAAACAACTCCGTAAGATGGGTATTTTTGTCAGTAGAGGAAAACAACTCCGTATTGTGAGTATAAGGAAACAACACCGTAAAAGGGATATATTTATAAATATGATAAAACAACCTAGTAAGAGGGGTATATAATTAGAAAACAACCCTGTAAGAGGGATATATTGTAATTATGATAGAACAACCCTGTAAAAGGGGTGTATTTGTCAATATAAGAAAATAGTGTATTTGTCAATATAAGAAAACAACCCCGTAAGAGGGGTATATTTGTTAATATGAGAAAACAACCCTGTAACATGGTATATTTGTTAATATGAGAAAACAACCCTGTAAGAGGGGTATATTTTTTGAGTTTGAGAAAACAACACCATAAAAGGGTTATATTTTTTAGTATGAGAAAATAACCCTGTAAGAGGGGTATATTTGTGAATATGAGAAAACAACCCCGAAAAGGGACTATATTGTGATTATGAGAAAACAACCCCGTAAGAGTGGTATATTTATGAATATGTGGGCCGAGATTTCTGATGACACTAAGGGGTATAGGCAAACTAAGGCGCCTAACTTGCCTAAAGGATCATGCAGACTTGCATGCATTGGCTAGGACCATCAACGGGGGAGAGATAAGCGGTGGTGTAGTTACCGAACCGGACTGTTTATACTTTACAAGATGCATCAGCCCCAAATTCGACATGGGATATTTGTTGGCCAGATAGATCAGTGCCTTCTGCAACAACTCAAACAAGGTATTTTTCTATTTTGGGACTTACATTACTCGATTGACTAAGAGCTTAAGAGTTTTGGAGGAGGCGATACCATATTTGACAGAGCTGGGGTTGATGGAGACTTTGGGACTTCCCCAGTTGATTAGTATGGGGATGGTGACTCGTAGGCAGGGTCCGCTAGGACTAGAGAATAGACTGAGGAATGCTCTCTTGGTAGCACTCAGAGAGGAGCGACCTGCCCCACGAGCCCATGGTATATAGGATGTCCCACCTTCTTCTGATGTTCTGGAGTCTTCCTCCAGACCATCTACTTCAGCTCCTTCTGGTTCTTCATCAGTTGTTTTAGGAGTCTCTCTAATTGAGTTTAGAGAGCTGTAGCTTACAGTGCAGAGGTTGGCAGAGGAGCAGCATCAGCATTTCATTCGACAAGAGGCTTTTCAGCAGGACCTTTTACAGTGTCAGGCTGAGTTTCAGAGCCAGATGATGGCTCAATTTGAGAGGCAGAGGGCTATGCTTCAGGCCCTGATTGAGCAGGGAGGTAGGCTAGAGGCCTTTATGGCCAATGACATGTTTGATAATATTTTTCCTATAGACTTTGCACCTGCCTGTCCATAGAGCTGGGTTCCAGAGCATAGCCATTTTGACATCCCTTTAGCGGATGATCCACCGGCCCTCCTCTCCGACCGAAAGCACCTTCAACACAAGCACTGATGAGCCTCCTATTGACGCTGCTCCTGCTGATCCACCAGCTCCTGCATGTGACATTACTTTCGATCCTCAGAGAGCAGCCACTCGTCCACCACAGACCAGCCAGCGCCCTAATATACCTCCTGATGCACGTCTTTTCACTCCAGAGCTATAGTCAGGGCAGTATTAGTTCTTTGTCCTTTTTCATTTCTTATATTTTGTACACTGAGGACAGTATGTCCTTCAAGTGTGGGGTGGTGATATTTATATACACTTGTTTTCGTGTTTTTATTATTTTGTATACGAAATTCAGATCCTTTTCTAGTGTATATATCGCATTTCATTTATCCTATCTCATTTATTTGTTTAATTTTTATGCAATTTTTTGTAAAATTTTGAAAATTTTTCACTTTGTTTCGATGCTCTTACTGTTGACTTGCATTTGAAATCCTGTTTATGTCAATGTGATCAAGTAAAACCGATAGTGTTGAGTTTTGCGAATGAATGTAAGATAATTAGTTTGAGTTTTGCACTAAGTTGCTTTGGTTTATTTAATTTTGTTTTGAACCTACTCAAAAGCACACTTGTGAGAAATTGAGCCTAAATTGTAAGCATACACTTTATATGCTTGTATTTATTTCTTGTTGAGAGTGCCAATTACTGTCTTTACTCTTAGAACTTGCTCGGTAATGCTTATGAGGGCCACAAGGAGAGTTTAATACTTTGGTATGATAGAGGCACTTAGGTTTTTCATTCTAGCCAAATAGCCTTCATTCGTTTATTGATTCTATAGATAACCCCTTCTTTCACCATTTTTTTTATCATATTCCATTGCCACTTAGTTTTATTATGCTTTGGGTTATGATTCTGCACATGAGTTATTTTTATTAGGAATTTTTATCTTGGGAATAGTGTGGCATCTTGTAGCAGCTTTCTTCAATCCAAACGAAATTCACTCTATTATGTGAATGTCCTTCCCTTATGAAAAAGAAAAGAAAGAAAAATATAACTAGAAGAATAAGAGGGAAAGGTGATGATAAGAAAGAAAGTAAGTGAGCTAAACATTTTGACTTGATTCCTATTTCCCACCTTGGACTACCGTCCATTGTTTACCCCTTGTGATCATTGTGGCTTGTGTGTAGGTCATGTATTTCATTGCAGAACACCATAGGTTCAACTCTTACCAAATTTACCTACCCCTACCTACCTAATCCCCATTACAACCCTTATAAAGACCTCTTGACATGATTGTTGACTCTCCATAAGTGGTAGGAGTAGGATTTAAGAGCAAGCATATAGTAAGTAAGGCAGTAGTTGATGCATTGAGCGACTAAACACTACCCTTTAAACACTTTGAGTGATTTAGAGTGAATCTGGTGAGGAGTTAGTTTTGAATAATTTTGTTGAGATAGTATTTTGCGAATTATTGGCATCTTGGTTGTGATACTTGAATTGATTGCTTCATTTCTTTTTATTTGACTTACGCTTGTTAAGGATATGTGCAGGAGCTCTCTAGTTTGTCCGTCAGTTTAAGTGTTGTTCCTTAGTGGTTTATTTTCCTTATTTTACTTTTGATTGCTTGAGGACAAGCAATGAGCTAAGTTTGGGGTTATTTGATGTGCGTAAAATACACACATCTAAATGAGGTTTTTAAGAATGATTTTATGGACATTTGGATGTGAATTGGTCCTAACACTCACCCTATGCATCTGTTTGTGTGCATTAGGTCCAAAAGAAGTCCAAGAATGATAAAGGGAAGAATTGGAGCATAATTGGACATCAAAGCTGCCGAAACAAGCTAAGTATGCGCATGAGGAAGCTAAACACGGCCGTGTTGGGTACATCAAACATCAAAGAAAAGGAAGTTTTTAGGGAGCACGGACACAGAAAGTAACACAGGCATAAACACCATCCCGTTTTCGAAACATGGGCATAAATACGGCTGTGTTGGCAGCGACAGGGGGAATTAATTAAAACAAAGAAGAGAGGAAAGAAAGGAAAAGGAGCGGGGAGAATGTCCCAAAACCCTAATTTTTCTCTCTCTAGGGGTTTTCTAATCTGAAACCAAGGAAAGAGGACATTTGGATCAAGGTTTCAATTGGATTCCCTTCAGAGATTGAAGATTGGGCGAGGTTTGTTGGTTGGTTTTCAAATCGAGCAAGAGGAACAAGAATCGATTCAATTCGAGCAAAAGGAATTAGGGCTGTTTATTCTCATCCAAGGGTGTAATCGGGTTTCTCTACCTTTAATCATTGTTGTAACTGAATTCTTGTGGATTTTGATAATGAACATGATTAGCTAGATTAATTAAATACATTGGGATTTCCTTACTATATTGGCTTAGTATTATATTGTTGGATTGCTTGGGTTAGTTTTGTATTCTTCTTTCTTTCAGTATTAATAAGATAATGCATTATTCATGAGACGTTGTGAATTCTATGTTTAGATTGCTTTGTGTGATTGAGAAGTCCATTTGGCAATTGGAATTTTGAATAGCAAGAACTGGTTAATAATCGCTTGGAGATAAGGATAATTAACTAGCCGAATTAAGAATTAACAAAGCTTAATAGAGGCGGATTAAAGCTTAATGCTAATTTAAGAATCAATCATTAGGAAGAGATTCCAACTTTAGGTTATTAGGTTTAGGAATTCAGTTATCTCGAGAGAGAAACCGAATTCGGTTAAGAATTCATCCATGGGTAGCATAATTAGACTCACCAATCCTTTATCTTTTGTTTGATTGCCAACTAGTTTAGGTTCCCTTTAGGTTTGCTTTCCTGTCTTGGTTATTTTATTTATCAATTACTCCTGCATCTCCCTTAGAACTTAGCTTGTAGCTATTAGTTAGTTTAGAAATTATTCATCATTTATTTTAGGTTAATATAACAAAGAACAAAGGAGTAACTCTTGGCTTTCACTCTCCCGAGGAATACAACCTTGATACTCGCCATTAGTGCTAGACTGCATCGATAGGTACACTGCCTTAGATTGTAGCTAACACGAGTAGCACCCATAACGAGTAGCACACATCATATAGCTTAGAAATTTCATTTGTAATCATCAAGGAAATCAAGCATAATCAAGTAAAATGGTAAGAAAGCTCTCTTTACAAAAGCTCTCCAAGTTATCTTTAGCTCTCTTTTGTTCTTCTTGCCATCCTAGATAGCATTTTGCCTAGCATTCGAAGAGTAAGGCTGACTAGCTTACTTGTATGTGAGAAGAAAGTAGCTAGTGTCGCACGGCTCGTTGGTAGAAAGATCAAGCCCGTGACACCCGGGCCGGGGCGGGAGGGGGCTAGGGTTTTTGCGGGCCAATTTCATGGATAGCGATGCCTATCTTGTAGTTTAGACATGCCCCCATGCCCAGCCTCCCCAGCCCTCCAAGGGGGTGAGGCATATTGCACCCGCCTAAAGAGGCGAAGAAGCATGTTGAAGTCTGTCAGAAGGAGGCATCACTATTTCCACTAATCACACCCTCCCTTTAAAAAATTCATTTCAAGGAATTTTAGTTTGATTTTTTATACAAATGTTAAGAATAGTATAATATACCACTAGAAAAATTCTAAAAAAAACGTTTGAGCACATTTAGTATTTTTTTTATCTTTTAAATATTAAAAATTGAGAAATTCATAAAAGATAGAATTTACATAAAAAAATCACCATTTTTTGTGGAGGACCCTTAGAAAATATGTAAAAATTATTGGAGTTATCATTGGTACATTTTCTTCAAAAGTGCACGCTCAACTTGTGAGATATTGGCTTAAATGGCAACTTCGCATGTTGTGATCGGGCTACAATAGACAACCAAGTAGCAAACTTAGTATTCAATGATCCTCTTGATTTCATAAGAATTTTACAACTTTTTTAGGCTCCCTAGAATATATTGGGGCTGAGAGATTGTTAGGAAAAGGCTATGGGAGCATCAAATGTGGTGGTGGCGGAGTGCCGCAGCACGGGCTCGAAAACTAGCCAACAGAGGTTCACTGCAGCTAATTTCTCACCAATAGAGGTTCACAGCCAAGGATTCTTGCCCACAAAGGCTGGCACGTCCAACGCATGATGGAGCTGCGAGGATGCGCTGCCAACAGGCCCGTGCCTGGGAGGATTCTGGCCAACGTGTGCACTAGACTGCGAGGGTTCCTGGCCAACGGGCTGTGCCTGTGAGGATGCTCGCCCAACAGAGGTTTACCTTAGGAGGATTCTAACCAACGCACGCAATAGGATGCCAGGGTTCCTGGCCAACGGGCTTGTGCATGCGGAGTGGCTCGCCAATAGTGGCTGGCTGGTGTGTGAGGATTCTTGCTAATGGACCCGCGCTAGCTCGCTAGTGGTGGCTTACTAGCGTGCGAGGATTTTCGCCAACGAGCCCGACAGGCGAACTAGTTGGCGTGCGAGGATTCTCGCCAACCGGACCGATGGGCACGCTGCCTTAATAATGCAGGGCTGGCACTCGAGGATTCTTTGCCAAGGGGATCGATTGGTGCGCTGCCTCAGTAATGGGGGGCTGGCACTCGAGGATTCCTCACCAACTGGCCCGATAGGCGGGCTGACGGGCATGCTATGTTACTCGCCAACGGGCCCGTGCATGCGAGGCTAGCACGCGATGCTAGCACTCGAGGATTTTTTGCCAACGGGCCATTGCATGCGGGTTGGCTCGCTAATGGTGGCTGGCGGGCATCCGATGTTACTTGCCAGCAGGCCCAATGGGGCTGGCACACAAGGATTCCTCGCCTACAAGCCCATTAGGATTTTTTGGCAACATAGTACGAACGAATGAAAGTTTCGAAGCAACGTTGCTTGCTTAGGGACCTTTATGCCAAATATAGTAAAAATTATGGACTTTTTGGCTGGGAGCACACCCCTATGCCATTGCACATGATTCTTAGTCCAAATGAATTTTTGGACTGTGATGTGACTTGTTCCTCGGGTCCTGTGCAAGGAGACTTGCCCCCCATGCTGCATTCCGTTAAGAAATTACTTTAAGCATCCATATTGTAGGGGACTTGCATGCAGCACTGGTTAGAATTTAGATGTGTTCTCAAGTCCACTGAATTTGTAGAATTACTTAGGATTTTAGGACTTGGGACTTAGCCCCCGTGCTACACAGTGTGGGGGACTTGCATGCAGCACTGGCTAGAACTTAGATGTGTTCTCAAGTCCACTGAGTTTGTGGAATTACATAGGATTTTGGGACTTGGGACTTAGGGAATTTATGGACCTTGGAGCGTGGAACCCGAGGGCCATTATTTTAAGAATAAATTGATTTTGATTTTGCGTGTGGGAGCAAGGGAGGGACAAATCAGAGCGACGAAGGGCTAAATCTCAGTGGATCGTGATAGCAAGGCCACTCTGCCACTTACAATACCCTATTGCATATTTAAGTCGTTTGTAAAGGATTCAGTCCATCGCCCGATGGAAATTGTAATTCAAGGCGGCCTGCGCGGCTCGTCCACCGTGAAGGCTTAGCCAATGAAACATGCTTTTGGGGGCCGTAGGGCCCTTACTGTTGGTTGGCAAACGAGCGGTGGAAAATGCGTCGTTGCTATGAACGCATGGTGGGTGAACAATCCAACACTTGGTGAATTTTGCTTCAAAATGATAGGAAGAGCCAACATCGAAGGATCAAAAAGCAATGTTGCTATGAGCGCTTGGCTACCATAAGCCAGTTATCCCTGTGGTAACTTTTCTGACACCTCTAAAGGATCGATAGGCTATGCTTTCGCAGTTTGTATTCATACTAGAAATTAGAATTAAACGAGCTTTTACCCTTTTGTTCCATACGAGATTTCTATTCTCGTTAAGCTCATCTTAGGACACCTGCGTTATTTTTTAACAGATGTGCCGCCCCAGCCAAACTTGGGTCCAAAATAGGGGCATAGCCCTACTTCTGATTCATGGAATAAGTAAAATAATGTTAAAAATAGTGGTATTTCACCGTCGTCGGTTAAGGCTCCCACTTATCCTACACCTCTTAAGTAATTTCACAAAGTCAGACTAGAGTTAAGCTCAACAGGGTCTTCTTTCCTTACTGATTCCCCCAAGCCCGTTCCCTTGTCTGTGGTTTCGCTGGATAGTAGACAGGGACGATGGGAATCTCATTAATCCATTCATGCGCGTCACTAATTAGATGACGAGGCATTTGGCTACCTTAAGAGAGTCATAGTTACTCCCGCTGTTTACCCGCGCTTGGTTGAATTTCTTCACTTTGACATTCAGAGCACTGGGCAGAAATCACATTGCGTGAGCATCCGCGCAATGCTTTGTTTTAATTAAACAGTCAGATTCCCCTTGTCCGTACCAGTTCTGAGTCGATTGTTCAACGCCTAGGGAAGGCCTCTGAAGAGGTTGTTCCCAGTCTGTTCCCTGGCCGACACACGTCGACCCGCTCTCGCCTTGAGAGCAGCTCTAGTAGTCCGCCGACAAGCGACAGGTTCGGGATTGGGACCCCTAGGCGCAGCCCTTAGAGCCAATCCTTTTCTCGAGGTTATGGATCCATTTTGCCAACTTACCTTGCCTACATTGTTCTATCGACTAGAGGCTGTTAACCCTAGAAACCTGATATAATTATGAGTACGACTGGGCGTGGATAGCACTCGGTCCTCTAGATTTTCATGGGCTACTGGGGCGCACCAGACACCATGTGACATGCCAAGGTAGGCGGGATGTTAAATAGAAAAGATAACTCTTCTTGAGGCATCAAATGTGGTGGTGGCGAAGTGCCGCAGCACGGGCCTGAAAACTAGCCAACAGAGGTACACTACAGCTGATTTCTCACGAAAAGAGGTTCACAGCGGAGGATTCTTGCCCTCGCGGGCTGGCATACCCAACGCACTATGGAGCTGCGAGGATCCACTGCCAACGGGCCCGCACCTGCGAGAGTTCTGGCCAATGCACGCGCTAGGCTGCTAGAGTTCCTGGCCAATGAGCCCACGTCTGTGAGGATGCTCGCCTAAGGGAGGTTTACTTGATGACGACTCCGGCCAACGGGTCCGTGCATGCCGAGTGGCTCACGGCATGCGAGTATTCTTGCCAACAGGGTGGCTCGCCAGCAATGGATGCTGGCATGCGAGGATTCTCGCCAAAAGGCCAGACGGGTGCATTGGCTGGTGTGCAAGGATTCTCGCCAACGGGTCCGACAGGTGCATTGGGTCGCCAGTAGTGGCTGGTTGGCGTGCGAGGATTCTTGCTAATGGGCCCGATGGGCGCGCTGCCTCTGTAATAGGGGGCTAGCACTCAATGATTCCTCACCAACTGTCTTGACGGGCAGGCTGGTTGGCACGCGATGTTACTTGCCACCAGGCCCATGCATGCGGGCTAGCGTGGGATATTTGTCGCCAACGAGCCCGATGGGTGCGCTACCTTAGCAATGAGGGGCTAGCACATGAGGATTTTTTGACAACGGGCCTGTGCATATGGGTTGGCTCGCCAGTGGTGGCTGGTGCGCGTGCGATGTTACTTGCCAGCGGGCTCGATAGGCGCTGGCACGCAAGGATTCCTCGCCTACGTTTCCGTCAGGATTTTTCGGCAACATAGTATGATCGAAGGAATGTTTCGAAGTGAAGTTGCTTAAGGACCTTTATGTCGAATATAGTCAAAATTATGCACTTTTTGGCTGGGAGCACACGCTTATGCCATTGCACATGATTCTTAGTCCAAATGATTTTTTGGGCTGTGATATGACTTGTTCCCGAGTCATGTGGAAGGAGACTTGGCCCCCGTGCTACATTTTGCGTTAAAAAATTACTTTCAGCATCCATAGTATGGGGCCCATGCATGAAATGTATCATCGACCGGATCCAAACTCCTCGCAACAGGGAGTGCGCATAAGCTTTCGCCACACGAGGTTAGGCAATACAATTGAATGACATGCCCTCTCAGTGGAACATCCGCCTAATAACATGCCCAAGCTCGGAGATCATCTCCAGCCGTATGTCCATGCAAGATTTGCATCGTTGAGAAGATACAACCTTGTGTGCCCGGTGATGGTGTTAGGTAGTAGGGACTGTAGCCATCTATTTGCTCTATCCCTTAAGGAAAATGGAAACAGCCTAAGCCGAATGGCATCATCGGTTGTCCCATTAATCTTGAGGTATCACATATCTCCAAGAAATTCATGATGTGGGCATTAGGATCTTCATTGGGCAAGCCCCCAAACTATACACTCTGCTGCACCATCTAAATGACGTTGGCTTAATCTCGAAATTGTTTAGTGCAACCGGTGGCCCCAATATACTAGTGTGCGTCCCCTCTAAGGAAGGTCTAGTAAACTCGTACATCGTCTTGTTTGCTTCAACGACGTTGTTGTTGCCGTCTCCCATATCTACTGGTATATGTACAGGAATTTCAATATGCTCCTCCTCCCCCATGTCTAATCGCTTCCTCAGCTACCTGAGGCATCGCTCTAGTTCGGGCAGAGGGTCTACTAGTAGAGGATTAGAACTCCTAGTCATGAACTACCTAAATTGAATAAGGTAGCAACAACCCAAACAAATAAATGAATGAATAAATGAACAAAAAGAAAGTAACGACAAAAGTAGATAAGAGAAATGGTTGAATTAACAAATAGCAAATTTCACTCTAGTTTTCAGACAAAATTCCTCGGCAACAGCACCAAAAAATTAATGTGATGCTTATGCAACTACAACTAAGGCATGAACCTATCGATGTAGCCTAGCACAACGGCGAGTATTAAAAATATTGTATTTCTTAGGAAAGTGAAATCCTAGAGTTACTACTTCATTCCTTGTTATCTAGCCTAAAATTAATAATGGAGGTTACTAAATTTACTAATGACTAAAAGCTAATTCCGAATGTACTGCAAGAATGAATGAGCAAAGAGAATAATCAAGACAGGAAAGCAAACCCAAAGACAACCTAGACTAGTTGGCAACCAAACAAAGGATAATAGATTGTTAAGTCCGATTATGCTACCCGTGGATGGATTCTAAACTGAATTTCTGTTTCCCTCTCGAGACTACCGAATTCCTAGACCTAAGAATCTAAAGTTGGAATCTCTTCATAACAATTGATTATTAAGTTAGCCTTAAGCTTTAATCCACCTCTATTAAGCTTTGTTAATTCTTATTCCGGCAAATTAATTAACCTTATCTCTAAGTGAAATTAACTTGTTCTTGAACATAAATTTCGAAACTCAATTAGAAGTTCTCAATTGCTAAAGGAATTCTATGAACAATAATCAATACATTGAATGTAATGAAAACTGGGTCTTTATTATTAATTGCAAAAAGAATACAAGAAAAGAAACTTTAAACAATCTTAAAAATTCAGTACAAAGCCAATATAGCAAGGAACCCCAATGGGTTTAATTAATCTAGCTACACATGTTCATGTCTAAAATTAATAAGAATTAAATTACAATGAAAGAATAAAGAAATTGAAATATATACACCCTTTTCCTAGAATTGGATGAACAACTCAAAGCCTTGATCTACACTACAATTGATCTCCAAAATGCCTCTTGATTCGCTCCTAAACTCCTATTCAATCTTCAATCGAATCTCAATAGTCATGAATCTAATGTCAAAAGGTGAAATCAGCCTCTTGGAAGCCGCCTCAGGATGTCCGAAACGTGTCTAGAGAAATTATAGGGCAACATGAATAGTCAAAATCGCCCATCCTCTCTTTTTTTGCTCGTTCAATTTTATACTGTATGCAAATATGGGCGTGTTTGAAGCCCATGTTCCTAAACATGGGCCGTGTTCAGGCTGTGTTGGTCTCCAAATGACATAAGGAACTGAATCGATCAAGAGTGTGTTCTGACCCGTGTTACCAATACGGTTCGTGTTCTCGAATGTAGCAAGGGCGTGTCCTTGCCCGTGTTAGCCAACACGGGCTGTGCTTTGAGGTGTGTTACCCTCGAAAACCGTGTTGCTTCAAAGTGCTTAAGCTACACGGCTTGGAATTTTTGCATGGGCTCAAACACAGGCCGAGTTGACTTCCCAAAACTCAACCCAAGGGTCAAACGCCTCTGATTACGTCAGTTTTCGACCGTAATTGATCTAAAATTGCTCAACTCTGATGATGGACCCCTATAATTTCCTGGAATACAAAGGACACAAAACATGGGTGATCTTCGAATAAAAACACAATACATGCTAAGAAAATGCACAATAATATGCAAGCAAACATGTGTAAAACTATTGATATGCTATTTATGTAGCTACAATCTAAGGCAGTGAACCTATCGATGCAGTCTAGCACTAATGGCAAGTATCATGGTCGTATTCTCGGGAAAGTGAAAACCCAGAGTTACTACTTTGTTCTTTGTTATATTAGCCTAAAATGAATGATGAATAATTTCTAAATTTAATAATAACTACAAGCTGAGTTCTAAGTGAGATGCAGGAATGAATGGATAAATGAAACATCCAAGACAAGAAAGAAAACCTAAAGGGAACCTAAACTAGTTGGCAATCAAACAAAAGATAACAAATTGATAAGTCCAATTATGCTACCCGTGGATGAATTCTTAACTGAATTCCATTTTTCTCTCTCGAGATAATCGAATTCCTAAACTAAAGAGCCCAAAGTTGGAATCTCTTCCTAACTATTGATCCTTAAATTAGCATTAAGCTTTAATCCGTCTCTATTAAGCTTTGTTAATTCTTAATCCAGCTAGTTAATTATCCTTATCTCTAAGTGATTATTAACCAGTTCTCGTGATTCAAATTTCCAACTGCCAAATGAACTTCTCAATCACACAAAGCAATCTAAACTCCACAATTCATAACGTCTCATGAATAATGCATTATCTTATTAATACTGAAAACAAGAAGGATACAAAACTAAACTCAAACAATCCAACAATTCAATACTAAGCCAACATAATAAACAAATCCCAATGGATTTAATCGATCTAGCTACTCATGTTCTTGTTTAAAACAACTAGGAAATCAATTATAATAAAAGAATAACAAAAATGAAAAATATACACCCTTTTCTCTTGAATTGGATGAACAGCTCCAAATCTGAATCAGCACTACGATTAGTCTCCCCAATTGCCTCTCGATTTACTCCATTACTCTTTTAAACTCGGGACCTTGTGATTCCGGGGTTCTCCCTCTTTGCAACTCTCTTCCAAACTCAGTACTCTGCAAAAACCGAACTAGCTGCAAAATCTCTCCCTGCTCCTTTCTCACCCTAGCTCAAGAAATCGTTTTCCTTATATAATTGTCCCAGCACGGCCATGGTCAGGTCGTGCTGGTTCGCACGGCCGGAGTCCAAGACGTGCTGAACCTTCGGATCTTACAAATTAGGTCTTCTTCCTAGCTGTACCCTCATCGGTGCTGAGAAACCATGGGCGGTGCTAGAGGCTGTGGTAGCCTCGGAAACCATGCAAAAAACACCACATTTGAGGATCAAAGGCTAATGGGTTGAGCACG
This sequence comes from Ricinus communis, assembly GCF_019578655.1. Lineage (NCBI taxonomy): Eukaryota > Viridiplantae > Streptophyta > Magnoliopsida > Malpighiales > Euphorbiaceae > Ricinus > Ricinus communis. The sequence goes on along the minus strand of NC_063264.1, from coordinate 13,668,749 downwards.
GCCAAAGTCCAGACCGTGCTGATTAGCACGGCCTTGACCTAGGCTGTTCTCAATGTTTGAAATGTGAGCCCTTGTCCAATTTTAATGAATTCCCATCCGTTTCGCATGTATTGATCTAAAATTTCTCAAACATTAATCATGGACCTATAAATTCTCCTAAAATGCAAAAGAGCACAAAACACGGGTGATCTTGGAATAAAAGCACAATAATTGCTAAGAAAATATACAATAATATGCAAGCAAATATGTGTAGAACTATGCACATCATTAATCTTAGATGGACTACTTATCATGATAAGGCCCAATTATGCAAACCTAAATCTAATACGGCCTAACTGGCCTAACTAAAACATGGTAAAACCCATTAGGACTATATTGATTTTAGAATTTAAGCCCAATTACCATTGATTAACTTAATGGACTATAATTTTCATGTTAGGTTTAATTTTAACCTAAAGTTTGTATTCTTTTAATTAAGCAGTCATGTTACAGATTTTTGACATGCATTAAACTAAAATTAAACAAAAATAAAGTCAGAAAGTAAATCTAACTTTTATAATCCAACCTACAACTAAAAGGAGAGAAATAAAAAGCCTAAAACTAAATACACTACATGAAGGAGCGTCCTATTGGAGTGAGCCCAGATTCATGTGCACCGCATGTGGATCAACACCTTAACCTAGGACCAGCTAAACAAAAATTTATTAGTCATGTTCGCAATTTATGTATATTTGTAAGTATGAGAAAATAATGACATAAAAAGTTATATAATTATGAATGTTAGAAAACAACCCTATAAGAGGGGTATATTTATAAATATGAGAAAACAACTCTGCAAGAAAGATATATCTTTCAGGTTGTGAAAACACCCCAATAAGAGAGGTTTATTTATGAGTATGTGAAAACAACACCCTAAGAGGGGTATTTTTTTATTAAGAGAAAATAACCTAGTAAGAAGTGTATATTTTAGAGTATGAGAAAACAACCCCGTAGAAGGGGTATATTTGTAAGAATGACAAAACAACCCGGTAACAGGGGTATATTGTTAGTATGAGGAAATAATACCATAAGAGGGGGTACATTTGTGAGTATAAGAAAATAACTCCGTAACAGGGATATATTTATGAAATTTTGAAAAACAACAATGTAAGTAGGATATATTTGTGAGTATAAGATAACAACCCAGTAGAAGAGGGTACATATGTAAATATGAGAAAACAACATTGTAAGAGGCATATATTTTTTAGTATGAGAAACAAAACAATAAAAGGAGTATATTTTTTAGTGTGTGAAAACAACCACATAAGAGGGGTATATTTATTAGTATTAGAAAACAACCACGTAAAATGTGATATATTTATGAGTATGAGAAAACAACCCCATAAGAAGGGTGTATTTGTAAATATGAGAAAATAGTTTTGCAAGAGGTGTATATCTTTGAGTATGCGAATACAACCCCGTAAGAGGACTATATTTGTAAATATAACAAAACAACCCCGTAAGAGGGACATATCTTTTAGTATGCAAAAACAACCCCGTAAAAGGGATATATTTGTTAGTATTAGAAAAGAACCCTATAAGATGGGTATATTTATAAAAATGAGGAAACAACCCGGTAAGAGTGGCATATTTATGAGTATGAGAAAACAACCCCGTAAGAGGGGTACATTTGTGAGTATGAAAAAAGAACTTGTAACACATATATATTTGTAAACATTGGAAGAAAACCCCATAAGATGGTTTATATTTATGAGTATGAGAAAACAATCCTGTAAAAGGGGGGTACATGAACGAGTATGAGAAAATAATCACGTAAGGGGGGCCTATATCTGAGTATGAGAAAACAACATTGTAAGAGACGTATATTCTTTGGTATGTGAAAAGAACAAAATAAGACGGTATATTTTTTTGTATGCGAAAACAACCCCGTAAGAGTGGTATATTTGCGAGTATGAGAAAACAACACCATAAAAAGTGATATAATTATGAGTGCGAGAGAAAAACCATATACGAGGGGTATATTTATAAATATAAGAAAATAACCCTGTAAAAAAGATATCATTTTGAGATTGTAGAAACACCCTAATAAGAGGGGCTGTATATGTAAGTGTGAGAAAACAACACCATAAGAGGTTGTATATTCTTTACTAAGAGAGAACAATCCATCAACACTGATTGTTAAACATTTGTTCTCCTTTGACAATTCATCAACAAAAACTTGACTTGGTTATCTATCTAACCTTTTGGGCTTAGGTTTATACAAATAAATTTTTTATCTATTATCTCTTTGACCCTACAACTTATCATAAGATTGATAAGAAAGATTTTGACATTATCTAATAAACTCACCCTGATGAAACATTTTCTTTTTTTATGATAATAAAAAAATGAAAAGAATTGAAGAACAACTAAAAGAGATTAACAAGAAGAAACAACAAAAATTTATTTTATGAACACAAAGGTGTAAACTTTAATAAAAAAGAGTACTTAGAAGGAAAAATTTTGAAATAAAAAGAATTCGGCACAAATAGAGAAAGTGAGAAGAAGATGAGAAACTTCAATAAAACAAAACATAATGATAAGCAAACCTCAATTGAAGCAAGCTCTGATACCAAATGATAGGAAATCATCATCTTAGCAACCATACACCCCAATAATTAATGAATTATAATACATATGGAATGCAAGAAATCACCTTCCAATCAAGATGATTCCAAATTCCAAGGATCTCCTCAAGTGAAGTTAGGAAAAACTAGTTCCAACGGTGAAACTAGCACTTGAGTTCAACTCCAAATGCCATAAACCAAGTATGATTTGATAAGTTAAGAATCAAACATAAGATTTTGGTTAGAGAGCGCCATAAACTAAAAAATAGTTTAATAAGTTCAAAGTTCATGCAAAATACTCATAAAGAGTATATAAAGACTATCATTCATCAGCTTATTTTTACAAATGAATTTGGCTTTGATATTTATAGCCAAAACAAGATAAAAAAACCCTAAATGGATGTCTTTTGAGCTCTCCCATGTTTTGCTCTTTAATCCCCACTAAAACTCATTAAAAATGGTTGATTCTACTTATTTTGTAACTCCTAAATGACAAGTCATCATATGCTCTCATTTGTAACTCCATATGACAACTGTACAACACACGTATAACTCACACTTAATAAATAATCCTTAATTAAATAAAGATAAACTAAAATAATTACTGAAGCTAAAACCTGAAATGATAAGAACCCAAATAAGCATGAATTAAGCCCAAAATCCTAATCATGACCGAATGGCTTTTATTCTTCAAAATGGGTTGAATGCCTTATTATAAGATTGGATTCTTCTTTTCATGCATGAGTTACATTTCCATATTGGACGTTTTGGTGCATGCCTTCAGAATGGAATCTCATGGCAACCTTGATTCATATCAAGTGGTGTTGTGAAGGTAAATAAACAAGTGCTAATTTCTTTGTCCATTGGGAGATATAAGGATGAGGTGCTTTGTAATGTGGTTCCATGTATGTTGGACATGTTTTGTTGGGTAGACCTTGGCAATATAATAGGCGTGTGATTTATGATAGATTCAAGAATCAATATTCCTTGATTATTGATAGACAAAAGTTCAATCTTGGACCATTACCTGCCAAGGCCTTTTTTGATGAGCACATGAGAATTAAACAACATATGAAGAGCTTGAATCTTGATTTGGGGAAAATTTTGGGAGGGAGCAAGAAATAGTGGAAAAAGAAAATGGTGAGGTAAGTGGTAAAAATGAGTGTAATGGGAAACACAAGGTGAGAGAAAGCAAGGGAGACGAGAGTGAAAGAAAAATTAATGTGTATGCAAAGCCAAGTGATGTGACGAAAATACTAACCTTGAGGCAGCCTTTACTTGTACTCATGTACAAGGAAGTTTTGATGATTTCTATCGATTTTAACAAGGATTTTCCTAGTGTTGTTCTTGAGCTTTTGCAGGAATATGAAGACTTCTTTCCCGAAGATGTGCCTAAAGGATTACCACCAATTCGAGGAATTGAACATCTTATTGATTTCATTCTAGGTGCAAGCATACCAAATAGGCCAACATATAGATGCAACCCCGAAGAGACAAAATAAATACAAAGGCAAGTGAGTGATCTTATGTATAAAGGATATGTAAGAGAAAACATGAGTCCATGTGCGGTTCTTGTAATTTTAGTGCATAGAAAAGATGGTTCATGGAGGATGTGTTTTGATCGTCCTGCCATCAACAAAATAACGGTAAAGTATCATCATCCTATGCCTAGGCTAGATGACATGTTGGATGAATTGCACGGTGCTTATGAGTTTTCTAAAGTGGATTTAAAATCTGGATCTAATTAAATAAGAATGTGTGAGATGGAGAACCGCTTTCAAAACAAGATATGGATTATATGAGTGGTTAGTCATGCCTTTTGCTTTAACTAATGCTCCAAGTACTTTTATGCGATTGATGAATCATGTTTTGCACGCTTTCATTGGAAAATTTATAGTGGTTTATTTTAATAATATTCTTGTGTATATCAAATCTTTAGATGAACATGTAATACACTTAAAGCTTGTTTTTGATGTGTCAAGGTAGAGACATTATATGCTAATCTTAAGAAATGCATTTTTTGCACTAATAAAATTAGTTTTCTTGGATATATTGTTAATGACAAAAGAATTCATATTGATCAAGAAAAAGTAAAAGTAATTAGAGAGTGGTCGAAACTTACTAGTGTGCATGTTGTTAGGAGTTTTCATGGCCTTACTAGCTTTTATAAGAGATTTATTAAGGATTTCTCTACAAATGATGCACCTTTAATTGAATGTATTAAAAAGAATGTGGCTTTCAAGTAGGGAAAAGAATAAGATGATGCTTTCAACTAGCTAAATGATAAACTTAGTTCAGCACCTTTACTAAAACCTTTGAGGTTGAGTGTGATGCAAGTGGAATAGGTATTGATGGAGTCTTGATGCAAGAAGGAAGACCAATTGCATTCTTTAATGAGAAGCTAAGTGGAGCAAGTCTAAACTAACCAACTTATGACAAAGAATTTTATGCTTTGCTAAGAGTTTTAGAGACATGGCAACACTATCTTTGGTATAAGGAATTCATTATACACACCGACCACGAGTCTTTGAAATATCTCAAAGGATAAGGAAAGCTAGGCCGTAGGCATGCTAAATGGGTGGAATTTATTGAATCCTTTCCATACATCATCAAGTACAAACAAGGTAAAGAAAATGTCATTACTAATGCTCTATCTAGAAGGTATGCTCTAATTTCTACACTTGATGCAAAATTATTGGGTTTTGAGTTCATTAAGGAATTATATAATTCAGACTAAGATTTTGCTAATGTATATGGGGCATGTGAGAGAGGGGGTTTTGACAAGTTCTATAGACATGATGGTTTTCTTTTTTAAAATAACAAGTTATGCGTGCCTCAATCTTTTTTAAGAGAGTTGCTTATGAAGGAGGCACGAGAGTTGCTTGTGAAGGAGGCACATGGTGGGGGTTTGATGGGGCATTTTGGTGTGAGAAAGACTCTAGATGTTAAGTAATCATTTCTTTACCACAAATGAAAAGAGATATTGAGAAACTATGTGAAAGATGCATCAGTTGTAAACAAGCTAAATCTAAAGTGACGCCTCATGGGTTGTATACTCCACTTCCCACACCTAATGAAACTTGGGTAGATATTCCTGTGGACTTTATTTTAGGATTACCTAGGTCAAGGGTAGGGAATGATTCTATTTTTGTTGTTGTTGACAGGTTTAGCAAAATGGCATATTTCATTCCATGCCACAAGACAGATGATGCAACTCCTATTGCAGGTTGTTCTTCAAAGAAATTGTAAGAATGCATGGAGTTCCAAGGACAATTGTTAGTGATAAAGATGTCAAGTTCCTTAGCCAATTTTGGAAGACACTTTGGAGCAAGTTGGGAACAAAGCTTCTATTCTCAACAATTTGTTATCCATAAATGGATGGACAAATAGAGGTGGTTCATAGGACTCCTTCACAACTATTAAGGGCAATAATTCAAAGAAATTTGAAGAATTGGGAAGAATATTTGCCACATGTTGAGTTTGCATACAATAGGAGTATTCATGCTACAACAAATTCTTCACCTTTTGAGGTTGTATATGGGTTCAATCCATTAACTCCTATGGATTTACTGCCCTTACCAATTAATAAGGCTAATTTTGAAGGCAAGTAAAAAACTGAATTTGTTAAAAGCTTACATGAGAAGGTGCATGCTCAAAGAGAGAAAAGAAACCAACAAATATGAAAAGCAACATAACAAGGGGAGAAATAAAGTTGTATTTGAGCCGGGTGACTAGGTTTGTGTCCATTTGAGGAAGGAAAGATTTTCAAGCCAAAGGAAGTCTAAGTTAATGCCAAGAGGGGATGGGCCATTCCATGTCCTTGAAAGAATTAATGACAATGCCTACAAGATAGATTTGCCAAGTGAGTATGGCAATGTGAGTGCTTTTCTTAATGTTATTGATCTTTCTTTATTTGATATAGGTGATGAAGCTGACAATGAGGTTGATTCGAGGACGAATCCTTACGAGGAAAAAGGGGATGATGCAACAAAGACAAGAACTACAAATGATCCTTTAAGCTTTCAATGAAGTCCAATGACAAGATTCGAGTCCAAAAGGATGCAAGAAGCTTTGTTAGGCTTAATTAAAGATATCTGGAGTGTTCAAACACAACAAGGCTCAGCCCAAGGCTTAGGATTGAGAAAAGGAACCAAAATTGTCAATTTTTTAGTGCAATAAGTTTGGGCTGAACTCAAAATTCCAATACAATTTATTTAAAGCTTTTTTATTTTCATTTTTATTAGGTTTTTTTAACTTAGTGTGTGATTAGTTGTCATTTGGAGTTACAAAATGGATGTACATGATTAGTTATCATTTGGGAGTTACAAAATGAGTGCCATCAATCTAAAAACAACCACTTTTAATGAGTTTTAATAGCGATTAAAGGGAAAAATGTGGGAAAGCTCAAAAGATATCCATTAGGGTTCTTGGTCTTGTTTTGGCTATAAATATCAAAGTCAAATTCATTTATGAAATTAAATTGATGAATGATAATCTTTATTTGCTCTTTGTGAGTGTTTATGCTTAAGTTCTTGCATGAGCTTTGAACTTATCAAACTACTTTTAGTTTGTGGCATTCTCTAACCAAAATCTTGTGTTTGATTTTGAACTTATCAAATCATACTTGGTTTGTGCATTGGGAGTTGAATTTAAGTGCTATTTTTCATTATTAGAACCAGTTTTTCCTAACTTCACTTAAGGAGATTTGTGGATTTTGGAATCATCTTGACTAGAGCGTGTTTTCAAGCATTCCATATGTGTCATAACTAAATAGTTATTAGAGTGTATGGTTGCTAAGATGATGATTTTCTATCATTTGGTATTAGAGCTTGCTTCGCCATGTTTGCAAAGCTCTCACTATTGTATACATCTCCTTGTCATAAGTTGGATACCTCAAGGCTGCCCCTTTTAGCATTTTACTAAAGTAAGCAATTGGCTTTCCTTCTTGCATAAGAACATATCCAATCCCCAAATCTAAAGCATCACATTTGATATCCTTGATATTACACATGTTTGCATGCTTGATTTTAAGTTATTTTTAGAGCAAATTATGTGTTTGGGATTAGAATCACCCTGTTTTACTTTCATCTGTGTCTCAAGTGTCTGTCCAAGTACATCATCAAAGTTAGAGAGAAATCATACCAAAATCGGGAAGACTATTTAACACTTAGACTGGGTGCATTAGACTGTTCAACACGTTAGACTAGGCATGTTGGCAAGACGCGTTAGACTGTTCAACATGACTATGTTGAGAAGCACTGTTAGAGTCAGAGAGTGTGCTTAAATTCCTTACCTATGGTGAGAATAAACAATATGCAACATGGTTCCTAAGAATAACACAGCCTAGGAGCATGCCCGTACTGAGCAACACGACCCAAATCTAAGCGGTATTGAAAGAAGGCCAGATGTACAATTTTAGCCCAATAGGCATGTATCCAGGTCGTGTTGGTCAGCACGGCCCAAATCCAAGTCTTGTTGGATCCCGAAGCCTGATTTAAAAAAAAAAAGAAAAAGAAAGAGAAAGGGATTCTAAAGGGAGAGAACTTTGGAGTATTAAGATAGACTTTGAGAGCAACCTTCCAAATAATCAAGAAGAGAAAAATAGAGATGAATTCCACTTCAACATCATCTAAATAGCTATTCTTGAGGATTGGATTGAAGATTCAAAGGAAAGAAGGAGGAGATCTTGAGCTACGGAGATTGGATTCAGAGTTATTCAAGAGGGGATAGTGTTTCCACCATTTGAGAAAAGGGTGTACATGTTCTTTTCGATTCTTGTTTACTTTGTATTTGATTCTTGTATTAGTTTAATCATGAACATGTGTAACTAATCTTATTAAACCCATTTGAGGGTGATCTTTAGCTATGCTAGGCTTGTTTTATGCTTAATTGATTGAATTATTGATTTAAGATTGTAGTTTTCATTCAAGTATAATAAGATCTATTGTTTCTTCTTCATTGTTGAATCAATTTGAGAACTCTTTTGTAATTGAGAAATTCAATTGAGTTTGGACAACTACTTTTGTGATTAAATGATTTGCATCTTAGAGATAAGTGTAAGAACTCCTTTTTGTACTTATTATGTTGCTTCCCAACTCCTTTATACACTATGGACAATGTGTCCTTCAAGTGTGGGATGGGTAAGCCGTTGTTTTGGCTTTGCTTTGCTTATGTTTTCTGATTGTTATTTATTGTATTATCGATGATGTATATATTTAGGATACTTAGGATGTTTATTAGCTTTTTAGTTATCTTCGAAAGATTTATAGTTCTGATTATGAGCATGAGATTTTTCCTCGTTGTTTGTTGCTTTTGGAATATTATTGAACAATTTTTAGTTTATCATAGTGACTGGGCTAAACTAGTGTTACTTGACCATTCTTTAATTTAGTTAACTTGAATTTAATTAGTTATTGTGTTTTGTGTATGAATTGATTAAATGATTATTTGATTGATGGTATTTGGACACCTTATGCAAATGTATACACTTAAATTATGAGTTTTTGAACCAAATTGAGCATACATCATAAATGCTCCTTTTCTCTTGTTTGAGTGTGCATTGTATTCTTCTTATTTGTAGAACTTGCTCGGTAATGCTTTTTGAGGTCACATGAACAATCAAATGTCATGAAATGATAAAGGCACTTAGGATTCACCATTGTAGCCAAAAGCCAACCTCTGAATGTTTTTCATTAGTTAGCTAAGTTTGAGCCTATCCACTTTCTTCATTTTACCGTTTTATTTTATCATCACACTTAGTTAAACCTTTCGATTGTTGATCCCTACCCTATTTCTGGAATTTTTGCAATGTGTTCATTGAATTGTTGGATAAAATGTTGGTTTTATTTGCACTTTAAAAATTTAGTTTAGATGCTCCCTTCAATCCAAAGTAATTCTATTCTATTGTTTCTTCTTCAAAAGAAAAACAAACAAACAAATAAATAGTTCTTTATTGAGTATTCATTCATTTTTCACTTTCTGAGCAGCTTGTTTTAGAGACTTAGAACTAAAGTGCATTTAATTATCCTTGTTTGGCATTTAGTCCTTTTTGAGCTGAAATTATGGGTAAGGCATTGTAGAAGTCCAAAAATTATTTACACCTCACTTCCAAATTTCCATACCTAAACCTAAGCCCCATTATAACCCTTGTAAAGACCCTTTGATTGTGATATTTGATTGTTTGCAGTAGCGGAGATGGAATTTATGAGCAAGCCTATGGTAAGTAAGTTGAATATAATTGCTTTGAGGGATTGATGACTACCTTTTAAACACCAAGTGCATAGAGTGATCCCTTGTGAGGCATATGGTTTCTTGAATATTTGATATTTAATGTATTATTTAATTTCTTCATACACTAACATGACAATTACTCTTGTTTAGATTGCTAGTTTAGTTTTTGGTTGAGTTTCAATTTAGGATAGACTAAATGTTTCTTAACTATAACCTAATGCATGAATCTTAAGGAGGGTTGATTGCATGTTTATGAGCTAAACTGTTGATTTCTTGAGGACAAGCAAAAGCTTAAGTGTGGCGTGATTTGATATCTTTGATATTACAAATGTTTTTATGCTTGATTCTGAGTTGTTTTTAGGGTAAATTATGTGTTTTTGTATTAGAATCACCCTGTTTTAGTTTCCTTTATATCTCAGTTGTTTTTCTAGGTACATCACCAAAGTTAGAGAGAAATTGGACCAAAATCGGGAACAAACGGACGAATTGGGTGCATTAGATTATTCAACACGCCCGTGTTGAAGAGCACTGTCAAGGTCAGAGGGCGTCCTGAAATGCCTTACCCATAGCGAGAAGAAGCAATCTGCAACATGGTTTTCAAGAGTGACATGACCTAACAGCATACCCGTGCTGAGCAGCACGACCCAAATCCAAGCCGTGCTGAAGAAGGCCATATGTACAATTTTAGATCAACACGGCATGGATCACCAATATTGCCCAAATCCAAGCCCTATTGAATCACGAAACCTAATTTAAAAGAAAAGGAAAAGAAAGAGAAAGGGATATTCGAAGGAGATAAGCGAGGGATTGGATTGAGAGTTATTCAAGAGGGGATAGTGATAAGTATCATAATACACATGTTTTCATGCCCGACTGTTTACATTTTTTATGCATGATTATCCCGTTTTATGCTAGAATCACCTGTTTTTTGTTTCCTTTCTCATTTCAGGTCATTTTCGAAGGACATTATCAGTAATCGAGGGACATACGTGTGATTACGGACCAAAATCCATCAAATTGGGCGAGGAGTAGCACCCGGAGGGTTGAGCACCACCGGCTGGACTCGGCGTCTGAATTAGAGGCTATCCCAATTGTGCCAATTCGGCCACGACTTGGTAGCCACCACGGCCTCCGGCGGCGTGTGGTGCATCGGCACAAGCTTGGGCGCGGCACGGAAGGAGTCGGCATAGCAGACTCACAGTTGACCTGACTGGACTCGTACGTGCTGAATCATCGCAGCCTGGACTCCAGCCATGCTGAATCAACTATATAGGCGATTTTGAATTCTTTTTGAAGGGGGACGATTTTTGGACTCAATTGCAAGACACACACTTAATAAATTGTTTCCTATACCTCAATTGTAGACCTTGAGATATCAATTTCATCAATTGAAGGAGGGATTTCACTTGTTCCAACATCGAATTGAAGATCAAGACAAACTTTGGGAGCATTCAAGAGGCAACTAGGGTTTGAGATTTCGAATTTGCAAATTTAGGGTTTCTCATTCAGCTTGAAAGAGAAGGGTGTACATGCCTTTAATTTTTTTTTCCTTATTTTGTTCCCTAATTGCTTTAACCATGAACATGAGTAGCTAGATCTTTTGAATTCATTAGGGTTCACCTTTGTTGATGGATTATGCTTAATTATTAGTTTTTATAATTTTCATTCTTGCAATCTTCTTGCTATTCAGTAATAAAAGTTTGATTCAGTTAATTTTAGATGTTGGATTAATTGTTTATTAGGTTGTTTCTTGACATTGAGAAATGCTTGTTACAACTGGACATTGAATAGTAAGAACTGGTAGTTAACACTTAGAGATAAGGTTGATTTACTCGCCGGATTAAGAACTAATAACTCTTAATAGTTTTAAATCATACTTAATGCTAATCTGTAGTAATCCGATAGGAAGAGATTCCATTAGGTTAGTGCAGGTTTAGGAATCCGGTAAGCCCGAGAGAGGAATCGGGATTCAATTCAGGATTTAGGCACGGGTAAGCAAGATCGTCAATACATAAAATCCATCTTTAGAATTCCATCACTTAGGCTCCCTTTTGGGTTTGTTTCTCTCTTTGCAATTGTCTTTTGATTATCCATTGTTCTTCATTTACTTATTTGCACTCATAACCAATAGGTGGTACGTTAGAACTTTCACACCCTATTTCAGACTAGATAACATAGCAAACAGTAGTAACTCTAGGTTCACCCGATCTCCAGGAATACGACCTTGATACTCACTAGTGCTAGGCTGCATCGGTAGGTTCACTGCCTTAGGTGTAGGTTGCATAAAGAGCCCATCAATATATATTACAACATCTATGAAAAATCTAGCAACTTAGTGAAAATTATGAATGCAGATTGATCCAAAGTAAAATGCAGCATAAGTTATATAATTTCCAGCAACAATGGTAGAAAGAATGGTCAAATGAATAGAAGTGATACAATGAGTGTCACTGTTATTATTATTATCCTGAAAAGGAATGGCTAAGGCTCAAAATTGGTTCACTAAGGGAAAAACAGGGTTAGGCTTTTTGGCCAAATTGTGTAAATCCTAAGTGCCCAAATCATCTCACGATTATTGACAATTCATGTAATCTCAGCCGGATATCGTAAAGCAAGTTCTAGAAACAGAGATTCTATAAAATGCTCATTAATGAAAGAAAAGGGAGCATAATAGTGATGCACCAATTGGCTCAAAATCTCACCATTTGAGTGGGTTAAAATTGCATGAATTCTCAACCCAAAGTTTAAACAGTCAATCATAATAATAAGCGGCAATATTAACGTTGTTCTATATCTAAGATAAAGTAATATGGAAGAATTAAGGAAAAATACCAGTTTTACCGTCGGATTGTAGTTAAGAGATTTATTCATTGCCTTCTTAGAACAAGGTTCGATAAAAGCTATAAGGGAATCCATTCAAAGGAGAAAAAGTCATCAACTACTTAATTAAAACAAAACTCAAGATAGGCACAACATTGGTAAGCACCTACCCCACATTTTAGTATAACACTGTCCATAGTGTTAGAGAGATGAAGACTGAGGAAGCATATGATTCACACATTATGGTTATGGAAGATCATTCTTTATTTATTTTATTTATTTTTTATTTTTTTATTTTTTATTATTATTATTTTTTATTTATTATTATATTGTTTTTGTTGATTGGTGGTTGTGTGGACTTTCTGTTTCAGGTAGTTTATGACCAGGAGCTCAAACTCGAATCTTATAGAGCCTCTATCTGATCCAGAACGATCCCTCAGACTCTTAAGGAAGAGGTTGCAATTAGAAGAGGAGGAGATTGAGGTTGAGGTACCTGTGGATAGACTAGACACGATGGAAAACCATGACCCCCAGGCCAATGACGATCAGAGGATGATGTACAAGTTTGCTCGACCATCTTTAGATGGGATGAAAACGAGTATAGTCAGACCTGCTGTAGCAGCCAATAATTTTGAGATAAAGGCCAATGTTATCCAGATGATCCAGCAAAGCGTGCAATTTGGAGGATTGCCCAACGAGGATCCCAATGCACATATTTCTAACTTTTTGGAGATTTGTGACACATTCAAGATAAATGGAACAACTGATAATGCCATTCGGCTGAGATTGTTTCCATTTTCCTTGAGGGACAGAGCAAAGAGATGGCTGCAATCTCTTCCACAACAAACAATTACTACCTGGAGGGCGTTGGCCGAAAAACTTTTATATAAGTATTTTCCTCCCGCTAAAACTGCTAAACTTAGAAATGACATATCTTCTTTTGTGCAGTTTGATGATGAAAGCATGTACAATGCATGGGAGAGATTTAAAGATCTTTTGAGATGTTGCCCACATCACGGATTGCCAGTGTGGATGCAGGTTCAGACCTTCTACAGCGGGTTGAACCTTGCAACGAGGCAGATAGTGGATGCTGCAGCAGGTGGGGCGCTAAACAATAAGACGCCCGAGCAGGCTCAGAACTTGATAGAGGAAATGGCCATGAACAACTATCAGTGGCAATCCTCTAGGAGCCGACCAGAAAGACAGAGAGTGGTCAACCAAGTGGACTCTTCAGCAGCCTTAGCAGCTCAAGTGGAGCTTCTAGCCAAGAAGATCGACCAACTCTAGATGCCGATTCATGCAGCGAACGTTGGCTACGAGTTTTGTGGTGGCCCGCATTACAGTGGGAACTGTACTGTGGGAGGTATGTTTGCTTCATCTTCTACTAGTTTTCCATCTAATTCTGCTATGTCTTCTATGTTGAACAGGTTGATTATATGGGGAATGCCCCAAGGGAGCAGAATAACCCTTATAGCAATACATACAACCCTGGATGGTGCAATCATCCCAATTTCAGTTGGAGGAACAATAATGCCCAGGGTCCGCCAGGTTTTCGAAGACTTCATCAACAGCCATAGCAACAACCAGTTGGGCCTGCACAAGCTCCTCCTTCACAAGAAAAGAAGTCAAATTTAGAGGAGCTTATGATGAAGTTTGTGACGTCTACAGAAACGAGATTCTAGCAGACTGATAGTGCACTTAGAAATCAGCAGGCCTCGATTCAGAACTTGGAGACTCAAATTGGCCAAATTTCTAAGATGCTTTCAGAGAGACCTCCAGGATCGCTCCCTAGCACTACAGAGTCAAACCCGAGGGAGCATTGCAAGGCTATCACCTTGCGTTCAGGTAAGAAATTGACTGGTTCTTCACCTTTAGCTGATAAGGATAATACAATCATGCAGGTCGAGCCAGCGAAGGAAGGACCAGACCTTGAGGTGGTAGAGAATGAGAGAATAAAAGAATACAGGCAAAAGAGCCCTGTGCGGGAGCATCAGCCCTCGGTTCCATATCCTGCAAGGTTGAGGCAGGATAAGGTGGACAAATGTCTGATGAAGTTTCTTGACTTATTTAAGCAGTTGAAAATTAACTTACCTTTTGTTGAGGCAATTTCACAGATGCCGAAGTACGCCAAGTTTTTAAAGGAGATTTTGAGCAACAAGAGGAAGTTGGGGGATCTTGGTCAGGTGGTGCTTAATGAGGAGTGTTCAGTATTCTCGAACAAGCGCCACTCAGCGGCGAGATCTAGGGAGTTTTACTATCCCTTGTATGATTGGTGATTTATCAATTAGTGGTGCATTGGGCTGATTTAGGAGCTAGCATTAACTTAATGCCCACTAGTTTATTTGCCAAATTAGGGTTGCATGAACCTAAGCCTACTAGGATGAGTGTTCGGTTAGCGGATAGAACTATTAAAATTCCTAGAGGTATTGTTGAAGATGTACTTGTAAAGGTAGATAAATTTATCTTTCCTGTGAATTTTGTGGTAATGGATATGGAGGGTGAGAACCTTTGTGCCTCTTATCTGGGTAGGCCTTTCCTAGCTACATCGAGGGGTACGTTATCGATGTAAGCGATGGAAAGCTTAAGCTTAGAGTTGATGATGAGACCATTACCTTTGACCTAGCCACTTCCATGAGGCCAGTCAACGGACTATGATAATCTGTATATTCTATTGATGTGATTGATGATGTGGTTGAGTCCCATTTGCAAGAAATTTTATGTTCGACCCTTTGCAAGTAGCAATAGGCCGAGGATGAGGAGGAGTTGTCCAACGAGCAAGTGTTGGAGTAACTCATTTGTTTTATTAAGCCACGGGCAAGAGCATGTCAATCGATCCCTATCTTTTCTTGGCCAGTGCGGGGTGCAGTAAAGACTTCATTCGAGGACCCACCAGTCTTAGAGCTGAAGGAGTTCTGAGCCACTTGGTTTATGCCTTCTTGGATGAAGAGAAGCGCTTACCGGTAATCATAGCGGTGATCTAACTCCGAAGAAAAAGCCATGCTTTGTTGGAAGTTCTAAGGAAGTACAAGAAGGCCTTTGCTTTAAATATAGCGGATATCCGGGCATAAATCCAAGTTTACGCTCTCATAAGATTTCATTGGAGGGCAGTTTAGGGCCGGTTGTTCGACCTCAAAGACGACTCAATCCGAACATGAAAGAAGTGGTAAAGAAGCGGGTAATTAAACTTCTTGATGCAGGTTTAATATATCCCATTTCTGACAGTTCATGGGTTAGTCCTGTGCAGGTTGTACCCAAGAAGGGAGGCATCACAGTGGTAAGGAATGAGAAGGATGAGCTGATCCCGACTCGGACGGTAACAGGCTTCCGAGTTTGCATTAATTCTAGTAGGCTTAATGATGCAACTCGGAAGGACCATTTCCCTCTTCCTTTTATTGATCAGATGATTGAACGTTTAGCAGGTCACATGTTTTATTGTTTTCTTGATGGCTTTTCAGGTTACTTTCAGATTCCTATTGCACCTGAGGACCAAGAGAAGACTACCTTCACCTGCCCTTATGGGACGTTTGCTTATAAACGGATGCCATTCGGACTGTGCAATGCATCGGCTACATTTCAGCGGTGCATGATGGCTATTTTTGAGGACATGATTGAGGAGTCTATGGAGGGGATGACTTCTCTGTTTTTGGTAATTCTTTCTCTCTTTGTTTGGCAAACCTTGAGCGCATGTTAGCTAGGTGTATTGAGGCTAACTTGGTACTAAACTGGGAAAAATGCCATTTCATGGTAAGAGAGGGGATTGTTTTGGGGCATAAGATCTCTCAGGCTGGGATGGAGGTGGATAGAGCTAAGGTAGAAGTAATATCTAAGCTACCTCCTCCTAGTTCACATTAAAATTTGTTAGGAGTTTTCTAGGCCATGTAGGGTTTTATAGGAGATTTATTGGAGATTTCTCTAAGATTGCTAGGCCTCTCACTCAATTGTTAGTTAAAGATGTACCTTTTATTTTTGATGATGCATGCTTGGCGACTTTTGAGTTACTTAAGAAACTTCTAACTACAGCCCCAATCATGGTTTCTCCCGATTGGGGGCTGCCTTTAAACTGATGTGCGATGCTAGTGATTATGCGATTGGAGCTGTGCTTGGACAGGAGGATTGAAAAGAAGTTCCAACCCATTTACTACGCTAGCAAGACTTTGACGGGAGCCCAGGAACACTACACCACCACAGGAGAAGGAGTTATTGGTACGTTGTTTATGCCTTTGACAAGTTTAGATCATACCTCGTTCTCTCCAAAACCATTGTCTTCACGGACCACTCGGCGTTGAGGTACTTATTCACGAAAATGATGCGAAACCGAGATTGATTCGGTGGATTCTTTTATTCAGAATTTGATGTCGAGATCAAGGATAAGAAGGTCGCGGAGAATTTGGCAGCAGACCATTTATCGAGATTGGAAAATCCTCACTTGGATGCACTTGACGAGACGACCATAGATGATTGATTTTCAGAAGAACATTTATATGTCACTCAGGTATACACTGATACTCCCTGGTTTTCAGATTACGCTAACTATTTGGTTGCTAGGGTTCTACCAAAGGGTATGACTTATTAGCAAAAGAAGAAATTCTTCGTTGATTTGAAATACTATATTTGGGAAGATCCCTTTTTGTTTAAAGTATGTGCGGATCGGGGTGATTCACGTTGTGTATATGGCGAGGAGACTCTCCAAATATTGAAGCAACGCCATGAGGGACCCACTTGAGGTCATCAAGCAGCAAACCATACAATGAGGAAGGTGCTAGAGGCGGGGATTCTATTGGCCTATGCTCTTCCAAGATGCACGAAAATTTGTTCAGGTTTGTGACCCTTGCCAGCGCGCAGGTAATATCTCTTCTCGTGATGAGATGCCCCAAACTGGTGTGCAAGTCGTTGAGATTTTTGATGTTTGGGGCATTGACTTCATGGGACCCTTTCCCTCTTCGTATGGTAATAAGTACATTCAGTTGCTGTTGAATATTTCTCTAAGTGGCACAAGCTCGGTGTAGCCACCAGCGATGCAGGGTTGTCTATAGGTTCCTTAAGCGATTGTTTGCTAGGTTTGGCATACCTAGGGGCGCTTATTAGTGATAGAGGAACACATTTCACTGGCATGATTAGAGAAAGTACTTAAGCGATGCAGAGTTACTCATCGATTCTCTACTCCCTATCACCCCCGGACTAGTGGGGCGGTTAAGGTAACTAATAGTGGTATTAAACGTATTTTAGAGACAACCGTTAGTACTAGGTAGGGAAGAATTTGGACTCTTAAGTTAGATGATGCATTATGGGCGTTTAGGACTACTTTTAGGACATCTATAGGTTTTACGCCCTATCGCTTTATTTATGGAAAGTCATGTCATTTGCCTGTTGAGTTAGAGCATAGGGCACTTTGGGCCCTTAGAACTTGTAACTTTGATATTGATTCTGCAGGTAAAGAGCGACAATGGCAGCTGAGTGAGCTACATGAGTGGCGCCAGCAGGCGTACGAAAACTCCTCAACTTACAAAGCAAGGACTAAGAAATGGCATGATTAAAGGATTCGTGAGCCTAAGGAGTTTCAGGTTGGGGATCGAGTGTTGCTTTACAACTCTCACCTTCATTTCCGGAAAGTGCAGACTCGTTGGTGGACCATTTCAGATCGGACAAGTCTTTCCATACGGAGTGGTAGAGTTGCATCATCCAGAGAAGGGAAACTTCAAAGTGAACGGCCATCGGCTAAAGCGATACCATTGTAACTCGTTGGATAGTGAGCAACGAGTTGACCTGTCTTTGTATGCACAGGAAGGGTGATCCGAATGAGTCAAGCTTAAGACTCTGCAAATAAGCACTTCTGTACATTCGACTTGGATTATACTTTTATGTTTTTAATTAGTTGTGATTGTTTCATCATTTTCATTTGACTTTATTATAGTTGCTTAACAATAATTAGGGTTTTTAATTTTTCAGACTTATATAATCGGAGAGGACGGACTCTTCCGTTTGACCATATCTACTTGTTTTATGATCTAATTACATGCATATATGTGTTGATTATAGGTAGGGGGCAAGGCGGCTCGAGATGGCAAAGGAAAGCCCAGAAACACTCCGTTTCACCACGGTTTCCGTGGCCATCACGGGCTAGAACACCGGTAGTCTTTGAGGAGCAGTCAAGCCCGTGTTGAAGGATAAAGAATAATTTATCACGGCTTCCGAAGGCATCACGGGATACAACCCCATGCTGTGCTGGTCAGCACGACCGTGCCACTACTCGTGCCAAGGTGCATCACAAGAAGGCTAAAGGTTCAGCACGGGCTGAGTCCTAGACGTGCTGGTCAGCACGGCCTTACCCTCACCCGTGCTGAACACGTGCCCAAAAATTTTGCTTCCCTTTTGTTTTTCTTAGCTCAAAGGTGTTGTTCTTATACCCTTATCTCACCCTTCTCACTTTCCTCAGCGAACTCAGGTAAGTCCCTTCATTTGTTGCCTTATATTTTTTTTATTATGATTTGACTTCTATTTTATACATATACTCTTGTTAGGACATGCTAGGATATCTTGGTGGCTTTATATTATAACCATATGACCTTGGTTAGGTTAATTTACATTAGTTGTTGTGTTTGTGGTGTAGTCGGTTATGAAAATGATAAGTGTGGGGTTTTGGTGGAAATAAAATGTGCCTACAGCATGCAAAGCATGAATAATGTTTAGACTTAAATTGCAATTGCTGGTTCATGATAAATTAGATTGGTATGTATCGGTTTATTAGTTTATACAAGTTTTTGGTTAGTCGAAGTATAATCATTATGCTATTGATTCCGTAGATTATTTCTTTCATTAACTTGAATTCTTACAAAAAACTAATAATTCGTTGCATTAGGTGATATGACGGACCGCGATAAACCTCGTAGAAAGCAACTGAAACGCGTCGCTACCAGCAAGCGATCGTGTGGTGAAGGAACGTCTTTTTCCACAGCGCCAGAACCAGCACCAGCACTTCCACCTCCACCACAACAGCAAATAGTCTGACCTCGGAAAGCACCTGCTGTGAATCCATCCACACCTGGTCGTCATCCATTGTGGACATTCCCTAATGCAGACAATGAAAGTAGATTCCAAATCATGAGATGGAAGCAAGTGATGGCGGGCCGTTGCATAGACTTCACATCCCTAGAGAGAGTGGGATTGGCTCAAGATATGCAAACACTGTTCGAGACTCTACCGTATGCGAGATTCTTTGACATCATTGAGCCAACCTACCGTGAGCTTACGATCGAGTTCCTCAGCACCTTCTTCCTGCAGCAACAGATCACAAACTTGCATCAGCCTGATGCAATTTATTTCAGGCTTGGGGGAAGGGAGTTCTCGATGTTGGTCCCATAATTTGGCATGCATTTGGGATTATGGACTGAACAAGAAATCTTGGGGGAAGAGTATCAGGGATGTCTCTACATCCACCAAATTTCATATGACGCCATGTGGGACTCATTGGTAATGAGGCCGGAAACATACTACCCAAGCAGGTCTAAGGCCTCTAGCCTACCGGACCATCTCCGCTACATTCATACCCTACTAGCTTACACCATTATAGGCCGAGGGGACAGTTTTGGGGTAGTCACACAGACTGATGTCTTTATTCTCTGGGCTATGCAACATCAGAAGAAGCTAGACTTGGGATATTTATTGGCTCGCCAAGTCTGTTCATTTATAGTAGATGCCCAGAAGAAGATGCATTGTTGTTTCAGTCCGTTTGTGACTAGGTTAGCTAAGAGACTGGATGTATTGGACGACTGTCTCTCGGAACTTTCAAATATTGGTGACATGACACCACTAGGGATCAGACAGATGATCAACATGCAGATGATCACGGCCACTAGACATCCACATGGTATTGGATATAGGCTCGTGAGCACAATAGTCAGGGAAGCTAGAGAGGCAGCGGCTAGAGGAGCCCAACATCCATCGGCCGGGATCCCGGATGTTAGGATTCCTAACCCAGCTAGAGTGTTTATGCCCTCATCTGGAGCCTCATCCTCTCATTCGGCAGGGCCATCGAGCATTCAGATCGGTGCTATGGCCGTAGATCGAGTCTGCGATCTACAAAGACAGAAAGATATCTTGAGTTTGTACGGTTTCAAGAGGAAACGAAGGCATAGTTGGGTAGTTTGAACAGTATACTTCAATAGTTCCTGTGTGGTTTAGAAAGACAGGCCACCCAGACAGACTTCATAGTAGTGCAGATTCAAAAGATGGCGGTACGGAGCACAAAATCAGCTCATTGATGATATGGAGTTCGATTTGGCAACATGCTTCACGGAGCTGATCCACCACCGCCACCTTCCTCAAAGTAAATTTCCTGCCCCCAACTTCCAAAGCAGATCCAACTAGTGAGGATACACCATCAGCAGACTCCTAGCGAAAAAAAAAATTTGTGATATTTTCCTCTTTCCTTTTTCTTTATTTTATTTTTATTTATTTTCTTCCAATTTATTATCTCCTTTTACTTTCTTGCTTGTAGCTTGCTTAATTTTATGTTATTTCCTTGCACTTGTCTGTTTATGTTAAGTAGAACACTATGCCTTTAAATTAAAAAAAAAAAATCAGCATGATCTTTTATAACCATAATGTGTGAATCATATGCTTCCTCAGTCTTCATCTCTCTAACACTATGGACAGTGTTATACTAAAATGTGGGGTAGGTGCTTACCGATGTTGTGCCTATCTTGAGTTCTGTTTTAATTAAGTAGTTGATGACTTTTTCTCCTTTGAATGGATTCCCTTATAGCTTTTATCGAACCTTGTTAGGAAGAAGGCAATGAATAAATCTCTTAACTACAATCCAGCCAGGTAAAACTGGTATTTTTTCCTTAATTCTTCCATATTACTTTATCTTAGATATAGAACACTGTTAATATTGCTGCTTATTATTGTGATTGACTGTTTAAACTTTGGGTTGAGAATTCATGCAATTTTAACCCACTCAAATGGTGAGATTTTGAGCCAATTGGTGCATCACTATTATGCTCCCTTTTCTTTCATTAATGAGCATTTTATAGAATCTCTGTTTCTAGAACTTGCTTTACGATATCTGTTGAGATTACATGAATTGTCAATAATCGTGAGATGATTTGGGCACTTAGGATTTACACAATTTGGCCAAAAAGCCTAACCCTGTTTTTCCCTTAGTGAACCAATTTTGAGCCTTAGCCATTCCTTTCGTGACAATAATAACAGTGACACTCATTGTATCACTTCTATTCATTTGACCATTCTTTCTACCATTGTTGCTGGAAATTATATAAGTTATGCTGCATTTTACTTTGGATCAATCTGCATTCATAAGTTTCACTAAGTTGCTAGATTTTTCATAGATGCTCCCTTCAATTATTGTATGTGTCAATAACCAACAACTCCTACATAAGCTGTTGTAATATATATACATAGTATATATATAATTATATATAAAAAAAAAAAGAAGAAAGTATTAATTTAGTTCATTTCGAGCATCATCTTATTTTTAGAGCAACTTAGTGTTCATTTTGGTACAGCACTTGATCCTTCATTACTTTCTTGCATTACTTGCTTAACTTCTAGCAAATTGTAGCCTACTTTCCATATTTATACGTACCTTACCTTAACCCCATTACAACCTGGCTCAAGACCCTTTGATCATGATTATTGATTATTTCGTAGTAGTGGAGATTGAATCCATAAGCAAGCCTGTGGTAAGCACTTTTTCTGTATTTTTGCGTTGAGAGCTTGGCGATCTTCTTTCACCAATATGCACTTGTGTGTTTTGAGTGACATCTTGTGAGGCATGGTTCTCAATTTCTCAATTTAGATGGTTTATCATTTTAACTTTAGCAACTTTATTAAATTTGTTCTTTCTCTTAAGGATTTAGTGATTTGGGGATTTTGGGAAAAATCATTACAGAGTTTTGAAATTTGTTTTAAGCTAACCTCCTGCAATGCATTTGATTGAGTTATTTGGTATTTGTTTGAGAGTGAGTTGTAAATTGCTTGAGGACAAGAAAAAGTTTAAGTATGGGATAATTTGATAAGCATCATAATACACATGTTTTCATGCCCGATTGTTTACATTTTTTATGCATGATTATCCCATTTTATGCTAGAATCACCTGTCTTTTGTTTCCTTTCTCATTTCAGGTCATTTTCGAAGGACATCATCAGTAATCGAGGGACATACTTGTGATTACGGACCAAAATCCATTAGATTGGGCGAGGAGTAGCACCCAGAGGGTTGAGCACGGCCTGGACTCCGGCCGTGCTGAATTACCAAGAGGCTATCCCCAATTGTGCCAATTCAGCACGACTTCCGTAGCCACCACGGCCTCCAGCACAGGCTTGGGCATGGCCTGGAAGGAGTCGGCCTGTGAGACTCCTGATTCGACCTGACTGGACTCGGCCGTCTTGAATCATCACGACTGGACTCGGCCATCTTGAATCAACTATATAGGCGATTTTGAATTCTTTTTGAAGGGGGACGATTTTTGGACTCAATTCCAAGACACACACTTAATTAATTGTTTCCTATACCTCAATTGTAGACCTTGAGAGATCAATTTCATCAATTGAAGGAGGGATTTCACTTGTTCCAACATCGAATTGAAGATCAAGACAAACTTTGGGAGCATTCAAGAGGCAACTAGGGTTTGAGATTTCGAATTTGCAAATTTAGGGTTTCTCATTCAGCTTGAAATAGAAGGGTGTACATGCCTTTAATTTGTTTTTCCTTATCTTGTTCCCTAATTGCTTTAACCATGAACATGAGTAGCTAGATCTTTTGAATCCATTAGGGTTCACCTTTGTTGATGGATTATGCTTAATTGTTAGTTTTTATAATTGTCATTCTTGCAATCTTCTTGCTATTCAGTAATAAAAGTTTGATTCAGTTAATTTGAGACGTTGGATTAATTGTTTATTAGGTTGTTTCTTGACATTGAGAAATGCTTATTACAACTGGACATTGAATAGTAAGAACTGGTAATTAACACTTAGAGATAAGGTTGATTTACTCCCCGGATTAAGAACTAATAACTCTTAATAGTTTTAAATCATACTTAATGCTAATCTGTAGTAATCCGATAGGAAGAGATTCCATTAGGTTAGTGCAGGTTTAGGAATCCGGTAAGCTCGAGAGAGGCAGGGATTCAATTCAGGGATTTAGGCACGGGTAAGCAAGATCGGCAATCCATAAAATCCATCTTTAGAATTCCATCACTTAGGCTCCCTTTTGGGTTTGTTTCTCTCTTTGCAATTGTCTTTTGATTATCCATTGTTCTTCATTTACTTATTTGCACTCATAACCATTAGCTGGTACGTTAGAACTTTCACACCCTATTTCAGACTAGATAACATAGCAAACAGTAGTAACTCTAGGTTCACCCGATCCCCAGGGATACGACCTTGATACTCACTAGTGCTAGGCTGCATCGGTAGGTTCACTGCCTTAGGTGTAGGTTGCATAAAGAGCCCATCAGATAGCATTTCCACCATTTAAGAAAAGGGTGTTCATATTCTTTTCGATTCTTGTTTACTTTGTATTTGATTCTTGTAGTAGTTTAATCATAAACATGTGTAACTAATCTTATTAAGCCTATTTAAGGGTGATCTTTAGCCATGCTAGGCTTGTTTAGTGCTTAAGTGATTGGATTGTTGATTTAAGATTGTAGTTTTCATTCAAGTATAATATAATCTATTGTTTCTTCTTCATTATTGAATCAATTTGAGAACTTCATTGTAATTGAGAAATTTAATTGAGTTTGGACAACTGCTTGCGTGATTAAGTGATTTGTATCTTAGAGATAAGTGTAATAACTTACTGGAATAAGAACTAGACATTCTTATTAGGGGTAATTGTTATGCTATTTGTGCAGCTAAAATCTAAGGCAGGGAACCTATCAATGTAGACTAGCATAAATGGTGAGTATAATGCTCGTATTCTCGGGAAAGGGTGATCCTAAAACTACTACAGCGTCTTATATTATCTAACTTAATAAAATCGATGAAGTTATTATGCTATGATTAAATATAAACAAGCGGTTAACTAAGTGTCAAATAATCTGAAAAGATTTAGGAAAACAATCGAAGGAAAAAGCAAACCTAAGGGAACCTAAGCTAGTTGGATTTTATTGAAATAGAGATTATATTGATTACCAATTGCAATAACCCGTGGATGAATTCTGAATTGAATTTGGTCTCCCTCTTGAGATAACCGAATTCTTAAACCTAATAACTTAAAGTTAAAATTTCTTCCTAACAATTGATTATTAAATTAGCATTAAGCTTTAACCCGCCTCTATTAAGTGATGTGTGCTAATCGTGTTAGCTACAATCTAAGGCAGTGTACCTATCGATGCAGTCTAGCACTAATGGCGAGTATCAAGGTCGTATTCCTCGGGAAAGCGAAAGCCCAGAGTTACTTCTTTGTTCTTTGTTATATTAACCTAAAATGGATGATGAATAAATTCTAAACTAACTATTAACTACGAACTAAGTTGTAAGGGAGATGCAGGAGTAATTGATAAGTAAAATAATCAAGACAAGAAGACAAACCCAAAGGGAATCTAAACTAGTTGGCAATCAAAACAAAAGATAAAGGATCGGTGAGTCTAATTATGCTACCCGTGGCCGAATTCTTAACTTCTCTCTCGAGATAACCGAATTCCTAAACCTAATAACCTAAAGTTGGAATCTCTTCCTAACGATTGATTCTTAAATTAGCATTAAGCTTTAATCCGCCTCTATTAAGCTTTGTTAATTCTTAATCCGGCTAGTTAATTATCCTTATCTCTAAGCGATTATTAACCAATTGCCAAACGGAATTCTCAATCTCATAAAGCAATCTAAACATCACAATTCACAACGTCTCATGAATAATGCATAATCTTATTAACACTGAAAACAAGAAGAATACAAAACCAACTCAAACAATCCAACAATATAATATCAAACCAACATAGCAAAGAAATCCCAATGGATTTAATCAATTTAGCTAAACATGTTCATGTTTAAAACAATCTAGGAAATCAATTACAATGAAAGAATAATGAAAATAAAACATGTACACCCTTTTCTCTCGAATTGGATGAACAGCTCCAAATCTGGATCTATACTTTGATTAATCTCCCAAACTGCCTCTTGAATTGCTTCGACTACGGTTTTGCACTCGGAACCTTGCGATTCCGGGATTCTTACTCCCGTAACTCTCTCTGCACTCAATCATGCGAGAAACCGAACCGGTAGCCGGGCTCTATGTCACTCTTTTCTTCCCCTTTTCTCTTCTGATGTGTACTACTCGTGTTAGCTACAATCTAAGGCAGTGTACCTATCGATGCAGTCTAGCACTAATGGCGAGTATCAAGGTCGTATTCCTCGGGAAAGCGAAAGCCCAGAGTTACTCCTTTGTTCTTTGTTATATTAACCTAAAATAGATGATGAATAAATTCTAAACTAACTATTAACTACGAGCTAAGTTCCGAGGGAGATGCAGGTGTAATTGATAAGTGAAATAATCAAGACAAGAAGATAAACCCAAAGAGAATCTAAACTAGTTGGCAATCAAACAAAAGATAAAGGATCGGTGAGTCTAATTATGCTACCCGTGGACGAATTCTTAACTGAATTCGGTTTCTCTCTCTCTCGATAACCGAATTCCTAAACCTAATAACCTAAAGTTGGAATCTCTTCCTAACGATTGATTCTTAAATTAGCATTAAGCTTTAATCCGCCTCTATTAAGCTTTGTTAATTCTTAATCCGGCTAGTTAATTATCCTTATCTCTAAGCGATTATTAACCAGTTCTTGTTATTCAAAATTCCAATTGCCAAACGGATTTCTCAATCTCATAAAGCAATCTAAACATCACAATTCACAACATCTCATGAATAATGCATAATCTTATTAATACTGAAAACAAGAAGAATACAAAACCAACTCAAACAATCCAACAATATAATATCAAGCCAACATAGTAAAGAAATCCCAATGGATTAAATCAGTCTAGCTAAACATGTTCATGTTTAAAACAATCTAGGAAATCAATTACAATGAAAGAATAATGAAAATAAAACATGTACACCCTTTTCTCTCGAATTGGATGAACAGCTCCAAATCTGGATCTACACTTTGATTAATCTCCCAAACTGCCTCTTGAATTGCTCCACTACTGTTTTGCACTCGGAATCTTACGATTCCGGGATTCTTACTCACTGCAACTCTCTCTCGCACTCGGTATTGTGCAGAAACCGAACTAGCCACTAGGGCTCAATGTCACTCTTTTTCCTCTCCTCTTACTTAAGAAAAACTCATTTTTTCTTATATATTTAACTCAGCACGGCCGAAGTCCATGCCGTGCTAAAACTGTGGATCTCACCAAGTAGGGTTTCACCACGGCCGTGTTTCTCCCCGTGTTGGCTACCATGGGCCGTGTTGCTCCCCGTGTTATCCACCACGGGCCGTGCTGAAGGCCGTGGTGGCTACGGAAACCGTGCCCAAACTATTGTTTTGAAGACCAAGTTTTGATGGTTGGTCACGGCCAGAGTCCAGGCCGTGATGGTCAGCACGACCTTGACTCAGGCCGTGCTCAATGTGTGCAACGCGGGCTCTTGTCCGATCTTGATGAATTCTCGTCCGTTTCCGAACGTATTGATCTATAATTGCTTAAACACCGATGATGGTCCTATAAATGTTCCTGAAATGCAAAAGAACATAAAACACGGGTGATCTGGGAATAAAAGCACAATAATTGCTAAGAACATACGCAATAATATGCAAGCAAATATGTGTAAAACTATGCTCATCATCTTCTCTTAAGAAAAACTCATTTTTTCTTATATATTTAACTCAGCACGGCCGAAGTCCAGGCCGTGCTAAAACTGTGGATCTCACCAAGTAGGGTTTCACCACGGCCGTGTTCCTCCCCGTGTTGGCCACCACGGGCCGTGTTTCTCCCCGTGTTGGCCACCACGGGCCGTGCTGAAGGCCGTGGTGGCTACGGAGACCGTGCCCAAAGTGCCAATTTCAAGAATCAAAGCCAA
Organism: Ricinus communis; assembly: GCF_019578655.1. Classification (NCBI taxonomy): domain Eukaryota; kingdom Viridiplantae; phylum Streptophyta; class Magnoliopsida; order Malpighiales; family Euphorbiaceae; genus Ricinus; species Ricinus communis. The sequence goes on along the minus strand of NC_063264.1, from coordinate 13,641,058 downwards.
TGGTTGAGCACGGCCAGTGTCCAGGCCGTGCTCAATGTATGCATTGCGGGCTCTTGTCCGATCTTGATGAATTCTCGTCCGTTTCCGCATGTATTGATCTATAATTGCTTAAACACCGATGATGGTCCTATAAATGTTCCTGAAATGCAAAAGAACATAAAACACGGGTGATCTGGGAATAAAAGCACAATAATTGCTAAGAACATACGCAATAATATGCAAGCAAATATGTGTAAAACTATGCTCATCAAATTACCCCACACTTAAGCTATTGCTTGTCCTCAAGCAATTAACAACTCACCTCATAAAACTACAGTTAGCAATTCCTTTTAGTTTATGCCCCTAGTCCACAACAGAGAGTATTCAACACATCTCAAAGGATACTCAATCATAAATCAAATTACAAATCATTAACAAAGAATGGAAATAATATTAATGCATGAGTAACTTAAATGACAACTCAACACCAACATCATGAACCAATGCCTCACAGGGATCACTCAAGTCGCTCAAAGTGTATATTAGGTGAATAACAAATCCCTCAAAGCAAATGCACAAGACCCGCTCACCATAAGCTTGCTCATAAATCATATCTTCGCTACTGTGAATAAGTAAATACCAAAATCAAAGGGTCTTTACCAAGGTTGAAATGGGGCTAAGGTAAAGGTACGAAGATTTGGATAGAAGTGTGAAAGTGCTGGAATTCGTGCGATAAACAATAGTATATGCTCAAAGGATTAAATGCCTAAGATCACAAAAAGAATCATTCACTAAAATCCCTACTTCATAGAATAACGCTCGCAAATGCTCTAAATCCAATAAAAAGATAAATAATTAAAGAGATTTGTTTATTATATATTCTTTTTTTTTTCTTCTTCTTCTTTTTCTTCTCTTTTTTTTTTTATAATAATGAACTAGCAGCTTATTAGCGACCGCTACATACAACTCGAATAAACATAAAGAATAACAAATACAAATTGGATCAAAGGGAGCATTTAAAATATCAAAAAGATTTAGTGAGTTTACCAACATAGCAACTAGCATTTTAATCCCACATAAAGTCGAACATATCACAGTAAGAAATTCCAATATAAGGGTAAAGGAAAGATAAATGTAAAGAATAGTATAATTGAAGTGTATAGGTGTAGATTATGAAGAAAAGGTTAAGGCTCAAAAATTGGCTAACTAATGGAAACATAAGGTGGTAGGCTTTTGGTCAAATGTGGGGAATCCTAAATCGCCCAAATCATCTCATGGTATTCACAATATTCATGTAACTTCAACATGCATTACAAAGCAAGTTCTAGAAGCAAAGTTAAGTATAATGCACACTCAAACAAGAAATATAAAGAGCATAAGCATAATGAATGCTCAACTGGCTCAAAATCTCACTTTCAGGTGTGGTATTAGGTGCAGTTGGTTCGCAACATCATTAATTGAATCATTATTTAAGAAACACATGCATATGATATTATCAACGTTCTAAGTTAAAATTTGACAATTCGAAAAACAATTAAATAACACCGGTTTAACCCAAGTAGGTTGATGTGTAAAACACCATAAATTGTTTTCCAAGAACAATGAACAACAAAGAAAAGTAACTACAATTCTATAAATCAAGTCATCAATCGGCTCAAAATTAGCATACTCAAGTGCATAAAAACACAATGTCCTAACATCTCCTAAAAATACACAACACCTAGCCATAGCAATTAAAAATCCATATGAGAGATTAGGGTTTACCCATAAGCACCCCACACTTAAAGAACACACTGTCCTCAGTGTAAAATGTTATGGATACCCCGCATGGAATGCTCAACTAAGAGAACAAAAGCAATACAATCCAAGTGCATGACATGTATGAAAAATAAAGTAAATAAATACAGGAAAAATAAAAAGATCTAGGGGCGCGATCATCCATCGAGGCTGATGTTGTGGAAATTCAGTGCCTCCTCGGTAGAATCTGAAAATAATAAAATAAAGAAATAAAATCAAAACTGAAAATATGAAAACTAAAACTAATAAAATATTTCAAAACAAAAAGGTTAAAAAAAAATTAGAAATTAAAGATAAAAATTAGGGTGCCTCCCAAAAGCGCTTCTTTTTGATGTGATGAGTCTTCTTAGCTGGACTCATGGTGAAAAGCAAATGGGCGTGATCGACGACCATCCATCCTTCTTCCAAGCAAATGGCTTCAAATATCCGCTTAGAGGGATAATCGTCAACTTTCTCTTCCCGAACAAGCAAGTCGCCAAGATGATGGGCAAAACTCGCTCCTCGTATAATTGCACGTAGTCATGATGCTCTAGGGGCTCTTCCAATTTGAAAGCTAGAGTTTCAAGAATTGGAAGGATCGACGGTTGGGCAATTTCTACAGGAGTGTTGATGGTTTTCTTCAGTCCCTAGCTTGGTTCTCTTGCTAGAAGAAACTCGAGCTCCTCCAAGAATTCTTTATTGGATAACTCATGCTCATCTTCCATCATCGAAGGGACTTGTGGAAAATCTACCAACAATTCCTCTAACCGCAACTCAAAGCATCATCAACTGTACATTCCTGTTGATAGTCTTTCGGAGGAATTATGTTCGCCTCTTCCTTTCCGGTTCCATCTCCATGTTCAACAGATCGTCACCCGCATGGAAGCATCATCATCAAACATAGTAGATAAACCAGAAAAATTCTCACCTGAACGCATAAAGTGATGGCGCTCAAATGCTCCTCGGATTCAGTAGCGTTTGATGGAGTTTCCAATTGCTCTGCCGCTAGTAACTGAAAGATCAAGCCTACTTGATGCTCTATGTTCTTAATCGAGGCTTGTTGATCTTCAAGTATCCTCTCTGTTTGTTGGAATCTGTCATCAAGACTTGTAATGAACCTCATCATCGGCCTCCTCCGACACTAACTCTTCATCTTGAGTTGAAGGAGCAACATTAGGCTTCTTGATGTAGTTGCTTTGAATTCCTAGTGGTTCTTGGCCATCTAAGCTCCATCCAAAGGGTGAATGAGTGCTCCACTCTTGATTGTAGGTGCTTCTATACGAGTCATTTGGCCAACTTCCGTATAATTCCACTGTTCACGCTATAAGAATAATGAGCAACATCACTATACAATGGACAATCATTACACACATGTAAACCACAACAAAATTCACAAAAGACTTGAGATGAAAGGATAGGAGAAGAGAGTTGATCGGTAGCCCTGCAAAACGATTCCACTTGAGCATCTAAAGATGCACGGGTATCCCAATTTTTAGCACTCTCTTGGTTTCTATTCTCATTTTCCAATGCGTCATACAAAGAGTTTGAATTTAGCATTGAACCTCCTTATCATTCACTATCTGAATCATAAACTTAAGCTAAATAAATATGTACAAATAAAATAAAATAAATAAACAAATAAAAATAAAAAAATCATAAAATAATAAAAAAGAAAAAAAAAAGGCTAAATTAACAAATAGCAAATTTCACTCTAGTTTTCAAACAATTCCCCGGCAACGGTGCCAAAAACTTGATGGGTGCTAATCGTGTTAGCTACAATCTAAGGCAGTGTACCTATCGATGCAGTCTAGCACTAATGGCGAGTATCAAGGTCGTATTCCTCGGGAAAGCGAAAGCCCAGAGTTACTTCTTTGTTCTTTGTTATATTAACCTAAAATGGATGATGAATAAATTCTAAACTAACTATTAACTACGAACTAAGTTGTAAGGGAGATGCAGGAGTAATTGATAAGTGAAATAATCAAGACAAGAAGACAAACCCAAAGGGAATCTAAACTAGTTGGCAATCAAAACAAAAGATAAAGGATCGGTGAGTCTAATTATGCTACCCGTGGACGAATTCTTAACCGAATTCGGTTTCTCTCTCGAGATAACCGAATTCCTAAACCTAATAACCTAAAGTTGGAATCTCTTCCTAACGATTGATTCTTAAATTAGCATTAAGCTTTAATCCGCCTCTATTAAGCTTTGTTAATTCTTAATCCGGCTAGTTAATTATCCTTATCTCTAAGCGATTATTAACCAATTGCCAAACGGATTTCTCAATCTCATAAAGCAATCTAAACATCACAATTCACAACGTCTCATGAATAATGCATAATCTTATTAACACTGAAAACAAGAAGAATACAAAACCAACTCAAACAATCCAACAATATAATATCAAACCAACATAGCACAGAAATCCCAATGGATTTAATCAATTTAGCTAAACATGTTCATGTTTAAAACAATCTAGGAAATCAATTACAATGAAAGAATAATGAAAATAAAACATGTACACCCTTTTCTCTCGAATTGGATGAACAGCTCCAAATCTGGATCTATACTTTGATTAATCTCCCAAACTGCCTCTTGAATTGCTTCGACTACGGTTTTGCACTCGGAACCTTGCGATTCCGGGATTCTTACTCCCCGCAACTCTCTCTCGCACTTAATACTGTGCAGAAACCGAACCAGCCGCCAGGGCTCTATGTCACTCTTTTCTTCCCCTTTTCTCTTCTTTTAAGAAAAACTCATTTTTTCTTATATATTTAACTCATCACGGCCGTGTTCAAGGCCGTCTTTGGTCGAAGCCGAAGTCCAGGCCGTCTTTGGCCGTGGATCTCACCAAGTAGGGTTTCACCACGGCCGTGTTCCTCCCCGTGTTGGCCACCATGAGCCGTGTTTCTCCCCGTGTTGGCCGCCACGGGCCGTGCTGAAGGCCGTGGTGGCTACGGAAACCGTGCCCAAAGTGCCAATTTCAAGAATCAAAGCCAATGGTTGAGCACGGCCAGAGTCCAGGCCGTGCTCAATGTATGCATTGCGGGCTCTTGTCCAATCTTGATGAATTCTCGTCCGTTTCCGCACGTATTGATCTATAATTGCTTAAACACCGATTATGGTCCTATAAGTGTTCCTGAAATGCAAAAGAACATAAAACACGGGTGATCTGGGAATAAAAGCACAATAATTGCTAAGAACATACGCAATAATATGCAAGCAAATATGTGTAAAACTATGCTCATCATTAAGCTTTGTTAATTCTTAATCCGGCTAGTCAATTACGCTTATCTCTAAGTGAGCATTAACCAGTTCTTGCTATTCAAATTTCCAATTACTAAATGAATCTCTCAATTACATAAAACAATTTAAATACCACAACTCACAACGTCTCATGAATAATGTGATTTCTCATTAATAATGAAAGCAAGGAGAGACAAACATTGATAATCAAAATCTCATAAGCATTAGAATCAATCCAACAACATAGGAACCCCAATGGGTTTGAAAAATTTAGTTACTCATATTAATAAACAACACAAAGTCAAGAAAAAATTCAGAAAAGTAAATTGAAGGCATGTACCCTTCTTCTTCAAGTTGGATGAAAAACCCTAAATTCCCAATTCAAAATGATGAACCCTACTTTGCCTCTTGAATGCTCCTAAATCTCCTCTTGATCTTCAATTTGATGTTAAAACCAATGTAATTCTTCCTTCAATAGATGAAACAATCTTCTAAGGTCGAGTATTGAAGTCTGGAAAAAGATGGCTGATGCTTGTTGTAACGCCTGCATTTTCTCATCATACATGTTATGTGTATTTACATTTAATCATTGGGCATATTATGGTATATTAATAATATTTTTATTTTATGGGAAAAAATATATATTAATTATAAGTAGAGAATAAGAAGCATGATATTAGATTATTAATTTAGATAAGTTGATTAAGTATTTGGGTTATGTGTATTAAGCCTTAAGACTTAATTGAACCAATAGCTGAAGGTTGGGTAAATAGATTGGACTTAAAAGATACAATTAAAAGTTAGTACCTATATATGGTTAGAAAGAATAAATTTAGGATGATAAAACTAGTTAAGTAGGTGGTGGCATTGAGAGATGAATCTTGGAAATTGGAACCATGAGCAATCTCATTTTACCTCTTCATTTCTCTAAAATTCGTACATGGCCAAAAACTCAAAATTTGGAACAAGAGAGAGGAGTGGAACACGTAGAAAAACTTAAGATTAAGATAGGATTTTACCAACTATTGAAGGAGCCAAGCTAAAGCTAAAGGATTTAAGCATATTAGCAACCCAAAAGCTGAAATTGGTGAGTTGTTACTTGAGTATTATTAATTTGTCATTAGGGTTCTTGATTACAAATTGGAAAAACTTCAATTGATGCTTTCATTGATTAATTAAAGGTCTGATTATCATGAATTAGTAGAGTATTGAATGATTGCATATAGATTAAGCTTAATTTAAGTTTAAGTATTTCAAGATAGAAAACTGTCAAAATTCCAACAACCTTGATGTTCTGTATTTTGGGCATAACCTGGGTTATATAAGTCCAAATTAAGCTTAATTGGTGTCTATGGAAATTTTGAAGAGTCTTCTATAACTTTGTAGTTTTGTGATTTTGCTATTTTTGCCGTTTGGCTGCTTAAATTGAGCAAACAGATTGCTGTTCGGGTACAACTAGCTGTATGACCCTTGCTCAGTAATTTGAGAATATTTAAATCTATAGAAGTCGGAATTGAGTAATTCTTCTTGGAGATGAAACTAGACGCATAAGCGTATATTTCTATTTAATACGAGATTTTTGTATTGAGCCAATTTTGCCCAGCAATAAATATACTTTGGTACTAAATTCTTTCTAGAAAATAGAGATGTTGGAGATTAGTTTTATGCAATTTATTTGATGTTAATTTGAGTTAAATTGGTATATAACTAGATGGAAAATGTTTATATGATATTAAAATTGTAATTGAGAGTCTTAAAAGAAGAGTTAGACCTATGAATTACAAAAGGGATGATCTTGTAATGCATTAGAACTAGCATTTACATGAATATTTGGAATATGCATGAAATGTGAATTGATGAATGTGTTAACAGGTACTCAAAGGCCTGGAAAGGAAGTTATGGAGAAAGGAGGTTCTTATATGCTGAAGGAATAAGTGTATTTTGAGTAAGTAAAAAGTTAATATTTGCTATATCCATATATTTAATCAAATGTTGTACGAATGGTTGTGTTTGCTTATTATTGTGTTGTGTTTGAATGAATGAGCTGGAAGTGATTGGTGTTGAGTGAAACAATTGTTATTGCTTGAATATGATATAAGTGAAATGATTGAATTGTGATGTTAAGTGCATATGTGCATATGAATGGTGGATTCCCCTGTGAAAAAAATATATATATATATATAAAGCCTTGGGAGGCTAAAGCCTACAGAGGCTATAAAAGTGTATTATGTGAGGATGAGGCGGAGCAGCTTACGTGTGCGATAGGTGAGGATGAGGTGGAGCAACACATTAAAGGGGATCCACAAGCCGTGAGAACTAACCATAATTGTTGAATTGTATTTCTTCTATGATGGTTGTACTGAATTGAGTAGAATGGTATGAATTTAAACCTAAACTATGAATCATGGTAAGTTATTTGATTGGGTGGAAATTGTATTAAGTGTATGTGATATAGATTATGTTGATTATTTATTTACTGAGCTGGAGGCTCACCCCTCTCCATAATTTTTCTTTTCAGGTTTGTAAATAGTAGTGCATCCGTTGGTTGTATCCAAGTCTAGCTTTTAGCGATTACAGCCAGTTGGGCCGGTTTGTGGAGTCTCCTCCTGATGCATTTTGTATGCAGTTATGTGATGTATATAGAAGTGTGCCTTGTAAGGCATAAGAAGATGTTTTGAATACTTGTTAAATGATGTTTAAGTATAATCATATGTTTATATGTTAATAACCTTGTGTCTTGATTCTTAACAATCTGCATATTGACCTATCTACATGTAGTATATAGTCTACAACTCTTGTATGCTTTCTGGCTAATGTCTATTGGTTAGCATGTAATGGGGGTGTTACACTTGTATATATGAAATCAAGTCAGAAAATCGAACCGTAATTCAACAAATCATTTTTGCCTATATAAATCTCTCAGCACGACCGTGATCAAGCCCCTACTAATCAGCACGGGTGGAGTCCAGGCCGTGCTGGACCTCCGCATCCCTCAACTTATGGCTTCTTCCTAGCCGTGTCCTCGCCGGTGCTGAGCCACCACGGGCTGTGGTGGCTTCGGAAACTATGCACAAAAATATTCAACTTGTGTGTCTAGACCGTGACACTCTTGAAGATCAACTATTTGATGGTTCAGCATGGCCTGAGTCTAGACCGTGCTCAACCTTGGAATGCTAGTCCTTGCTAAATTTTGATGGATTCAGGTCCGTGATTGCGCGTATTTCCTTCGATTACTGATAATGTCCCTCGATAATGACCTAAAACATGAAAGGAACCAAAACACAAGTGATTCTAGCATAGAACAAGATAACTATGCACAAAAATGTAAATAATTGGGCATATAAATATGTATAAGATGATGCACATCAAATCACTCCACACTTAAACTTTTGCTTGTCCTCAAGTTATCAATAACTCGATACATGCACAAGCAACAATCACCCCTAAAAATCCATGCTAAAGTTCACAACTCAACCTTATTCAATATATAACGAATGAAACTCAAGTAACTAATAAGTTATACACTTTTAAGGAAAAACTATAATAATACCATCTCGAAGCATAACTTATATACCAATTCAACATTAAAGACTAAGAACCATTGCCTCACAAGAATCTCTCAAATCACTTATAGTATTTAAAGGTCAAAAAGAAACCCTTAACGCAGCTACACACAACTTGTTTACTATAAGCTTGCTTATCAATCTCATCTTCGCTACTAGGAATAAATGAATACCAAAATCAAAGGGTCTTTACAAGGGTTGAAATGTGGCTGAGCTAAAGGTAAGAATATTTGGATAGAAGTGTAAAGTATTACTGAAAAATCATGCACTTATTTAAAATGAATGCTTCAGGAGCTGAGTGCCAAAACAACAAAAATACTTACTAAGCCTTATTTGAAGTACAGGATGCTCACAAGAATTAAATTCAGAAGAGCTAAGAGCTAAGAAATAAATTAGAATTTTTTTTTGATATATAATATGTATATATATTACAGCAGCTTATATAGGGGCTGCATGATTAGTGACATAAACAATAAGAATAGTTATCCAATTTGGATTGGAGAGAGCATCAAAGAATGACTGAAAAAACTAAGTGAATTTAGAACAACGTTAGGCACTGTGATTCCATAAATGAAGAAGCATAACACATAATTACTCAGTCTACAAGGTGAAAGGAAAGATAGATGTATAGAATGGTGTATGTGTAGTGATTATGTGTAAATCATGAAGAAAAGATTAAGGCTCAAACTGGCTGACTAATGGAAAAGAAGGGTAGGCTTTTGGCCAGATGTGGTGAAATCCTAAGTTGCCCAAATCATCTAATGGTATTCAAAAATTCATGTAACCTCAACAATCATTACAGAGCAAGTTTTAGAAACGAAATTAAGTACAGCGCACACTCAAACAAAAAAAGTCATGAGCATAATGTGCAATGGATGCTCAAATTTTGGTTCAAAACCTCACATTTGAAGTGGTTAAAATTTGCAATTGGTTCTGATGAGTGTAGTTTTACACATATTCGCTTGCATATTATTGCGTATGTTCTTAGCAATTATTGTGCTTTTATTCCCAGATCACCTGTGTTTTATGTTCTTTTGCATTTCAGGAACATTTATAGGACCATCATCGGTGTTTAAGCAATTATAGATCAATACGTGCGGAAACAGACGAGAATTCATCAAGATCGGACAAGAGCCCGCGTTGCACACATTGAGCACGGCCTGAGTCAAGGCCGTGCTGACCATCACGGCCTAGACTCTGGCCGTGACCAACCATCAAAACTTGGTCTACAAAATAATAGTTTGGGCACGGTTTCCGTAGCCACCATGGCCTTCAGCACGGCCCGTGGTGGATAACACGGGGAGCAACACGGGGAAAAACACGGCCGTGGTGAAACCCTACTTGGTGAGATCCACAGTTTCAGCACGGCCTTGACCACGGCCGTGCCGAGTTAAATATATAAGAAAAATTCATTTTTCTTAGAAAAACAAGGAGGAAAAAAAGAGTGACATTGAGCCCTAGTGGCTGGTTCGATTTTTGCACAATACTGAGTGCAAGAGAGAGTTGCGGGGAGTAAGAATCCCGGAATCGTAAGATTCCGAGTGCAAAACAGTAGTGGAGCAATTCAAGAGGCAGTTTGGGAGATTAATCAAAGTGTAGATCCAGATTTGGAGCTGTTCATCCAATTCGAGAGAAAAGGGTGTACATGTTTTATTTTCATTATTCTTTCATTGTAATTGATTTCCTAGATTGTTTTAAACATGAACATGTTTAGCTAGACTGATTTAATCCATTGGGATTTCTTTACTATGTTGGCTTGATATTATATTGTTGGATTGTTTGAGTTGGTTTTGTATTCTTCTTGTTTTCAGTATTAATAAAATAATGCATTATCCATGAGACGTTGTGAATTGTGATGTTTAGATTGCTTTGTGAGATTGAGAAATCCGTTTGGCAATTGGAACTTTGAATAACAAGAACTGGTTAATAATCGCTTAGAGATAAGGATAATTAACTAGCCAGATTAAGAATTAACAAAGCTTAATAGAGGCGGATTAAAGCTTAATGCTAATTTAAGAATCAATCGTTAGGAAGAGATTCTAACTTTAGGTTATTAGGTTTAGGAATTCGGTTATCGAGAGAGAGAAACCGAATTCGGTTAAGAATTAAATCCACGGGTAGCATAATTAGACTCACTGATCCTTTATCTTTTGTTCGGATGCCAACTAGTTTAGATTCCCTTTGGGTTTGTCTTCTTGTCTTGATTATTTCACTTATCAATTACTCCTGCATCTCCCTTAGAACTTAGCTCGTAGTTAATAGTTAGTTTAGAATTTATTCATCATCCATTTTAGGTTAATATAACAAAGAACAAAGAAGTAACTCTGGGCTTTCACTTTCCCGAGGAATACGACCTTGATACTCGCCATTAGTGCTAGACTGCATCGATAGGTACACTGCCTTAGATTGTAGCTAACACGATTAGCACCCATCAAGTTTTTGGCGCCGTTGCCGGGGATCTATATGAAAACTATAGTGAGATTTGCTATTTGTTAATTTAGCCATTTTTTTTCTTTCTTATTATTTTATGATTTTTATTTTTTATTTTTTATTTTTTTTATTTTTTTGTTTATTTATTTTATTTTATTTGTACATATTTTTTTAGTTTAAGTTTATGATTCAGATAGTGAATGATAAGGAGGTTCAATGCTAAACTCAAACTCTTTGTGTGACGCATTGGAAAATGGGATTACGAACCAAGAGAGTGCTAAAAATTGGGATACCCGTGCATCTTTAGAAGCTCGAGTGGAATCATTTTGCAGGGCTACCGATCAACTCTCTTCTGCTATCCTTTCATCTCAAGTCTTTTGTGAATTTTGTTGTGGTTTACATGTGTGTAATGATCCATTGTATAGTAATGTTGCTCATTGTTCTTATAACTGTGAACAGGTGAATTATACGGGAAGTTGGCCAAGTGACTCGTATGGAAGCACCTATAATCAAGAGTGGAGTACTCATTCACCCTATGGATGGAGCTTAGATGGCCCAGAATGTAACGCCTGCATTTTCTCATCATCCATGTTATGTGCATTTACATTTAATCATTGGGCATATGATGGTATATCAATGATATTTTTATTTTATGAGAACAGATATATATTAATTATAAGTAGAGAATAAGAAGCATGATATTAGATTATTAATTTAGATAAGTTGATTAAGTACTTGGGTTATGTGTATTAAGCCTTAAGACTTAATTGAACCAATAGTTGAAGGTTGGGTAAATAGATTGGACTTAAAAGATACAATTAAAAGTTAGTACCTATATATGGTTAGTAAGAATTAATTTAGGGTGATAAAAATAGTTTAGTAGGTGGTGGCATTAAGAGAGGAATATTGGAAATTGGAACCATGAGCAAGCTCATTTTACCTCTTCATTTCTCTAAAATTCGTACATGGCCAAAAACACAAAATTTGGAATAAGAGAGAGGAGTGGAATACCTAGAAAAACTTAAGATTAAGATAGGATTTTGCCAACTATTGAAGGAGCCAAGCTAAAGCTAAAGGATTTAAGCATATTAGCAACGCAAAAGCTGAAATTGGTAAGTTGTTGCTTGAGTGTTATTAATTTGTCATTAGGGTTCTTGATTACAAATTGGAAAAACTTCATTTGATGCTCTCATTGATTAACTAAAGGTCTGATTATCATGAATTAGTAGAGTATTGAATGATTGCATAAAGATTAAGCTTGATTTAAGTTTAAGTATGTTAAGATAGAAAACTGTCAAAATTCCAGCAACCTTGATGTTCTGTATTTTAGGCATAACATGGGTTATATAAGTCCAAATTAAGCTTAATTGGTGTCTATGGAAATTTTAAAGAGTCCTCTATAACTTTGTAGTTTTGTGATTTTGTATTTTTGCCGTTTTGGTTGCTTAAATTGAGCAAACAGATTGCTGCTCGGGTACAACTAGCTGTATGACCCTTGCTCAGTAATTTGAAAATAATTAAATCTATAGAAATCGGAATTGAGTAATTCTTCTTGGAGATGAAACTAGACGCATAAATGGATATTTCTATTTAATATGAGATTTTTGTATTAAGCCAATTTTGCCCAGCAATAAATATACCTTGGTACTAAATTCTGTCTAGAAAACAGAAATGTTGGAGATTCGTTTTATGCAATTTATTGATGTTAATTTGAGTTAAATTGGTATTTAACTAGATGGGAAATGTTTATAGGATACTAAAACAGTAATTGAGAGTCTTAGAGGAAGAGTTAGACCTATGAATTAGAGAGGGGATGATCTTGTAATGCATTAGAACTCGCATTTACATGAATATTTGTAATATGCATGAGATGTGAATTGATGAATGTGTTGACAGGTACTCAAAGGCCTGGAAAGGAAGTTGTGGAGAAAGGATGTTCTTATATGCTAAAGGAATAAGTATATTTTGAGTAAGTAAATAGTTAATATTTGCTATGTTCATATATTTAATCAAATGTTCCACAAATGGTTGCGTTTGCTTAATATTGTTTATGTTTGAATGACTGAGATGGAAATGATTGGTGTTGAGTGGAACAATTGTTATTGCTGAAATATGATATAAGTGAAATGATTGAATTTTGATGTTAAGTGCATATGTGCATGTGAATGGTGGATTCCCCTATGAAAAAAAAGATATATATATAAAGCCTTGGGAGGCTAAAGCCTAGAGAGGCTATAAAAGTGTATAATGTGAGATGAGGCGGAGCAGCTTACGTGTGTGATATGTGAGGATGAGGCGGAGCAGCACATTAAAGGGGATCCACAAGCCGTGAGAACTAACCATAATTTTTGAATTGTATTTCTTCTATGATGGTTGTAATGAATTGAGTAGAATGGTATGACTTTATACCTAAACTATGAATATCATGGAAAGTTATGTGATTGGGTGGAAATTGTATTAAGTGTATGTGATATAGATTATGTTGATTTTTTATTTACTGAGCTGGAGGCTCACCCCTCTCCCAAATTTTTCTTTTCAGGTTTGTGAATAGTAGTGCATCCGTTGGTTGTATGCGAAGTCTAGCTTTTAGCAGTTCTGTCAAGTTGGGCCAGTTTTGTGAAGTCTCCTCCTGATGCATTTTTGTATGCAGTTATGTGATATATATGGAAGTATGCCTTATAAGGCATAAGAAGATGTTTGTAATACTTGTTAAATGATGTTTAAGTATAATCATATGTTTATATGTTAATAACCTTGTGTCTGGATTCTTAACAACCTACATATTGACCTATCTACTTGTAGTATATATTCTACGATGCTTGTATGCTTCCTGGCTAATGTTTATTAGTTAGCATGTGATGGGGGTGTTACATTTTAGTGGTATCAGAGCAGGGATTAGATTCATTGGGAGTAGATTCATGTTGCACATCATTAAGCATATGATATATGTTCTTTGAACTTGACTGAATATTTGCATTTCATATATATAGATGGAGAGACAAGGAGAACACGCGAATCGGCCCGGATAAGTCATTAGAGTTTGTGCATGGTCATGAAAATGCATCCGAACATGATCAACATGATGAGCATGAGCTACATTCTGAAAATGCTGCACAATCGAATGTACAAAATGTTATGGAACAGTTTATGGATTTTCTGATGCAACGGGCAGCTCAACAACAAGCACCGGCGCCTCAGACTAAACAACAAAAGGCTGTGATAGATAAGAATTATGAAAGAGTTAGGAAACAAGGTGCTAATGTTTTCAAGGTACTACCCGATCCTGAGGCCGAGGAATGGTTACGAAATACAGAAAGGGTGTTGGATAGATTTAATTGCACATCCGAATAAAGGCTTCTATATACAGTATCTTTAATAGAAAAAGATGCACTTGATTGGTGGGAAACAGTTTTAAGAAGCAAAGATCGACCAATCACTTTGACTTAGAATGATTTCTTGAGAGAATTTCTTTGAGAAGTATACTCCGAAATTTATAGAGACAAAAGAAGCTTGAATTTCTTGATTGAAGCGAGAATGATATGTCGGTTCTGCGAGTCTGAAGTTCAATTTGTGAGATTATGTAAGTATGCACCAGAAGAAATAGCCACTGAAGAACTAAAAAGGAAGAAATTTGAGATGGGTTTGAGGCTTGACATTCGTGAGAAAATGGCAGTGAAACCTCATAATTACAATGCCTCAATTGAGGCTGCTTTGAGAGCTGAAGAAACATCATTTGAAAGGAATACTATGGAAGCTAAAAAGAAGAAGATCATTGGTGCTTATAGTAATCCTCCAAGACATATTAGTATTTCCTCGTTTAGAGGCTCTAATTCACAACGGAGTAGTTATCGTGGACGAGGGTTTGGTGGTCAGTCTAGTAGATCCTCCACAGTACCTTATAGTAGAGGTGGATACAATTCATCCAGACTTGAGGGAGGACAAGTTTCAGCCAGTAGAGGGTTTGCTCCTGTTTGTCCTACGTGCAACAGGAGACATACTGGAGAATGTTGGGGACCTAGACCAGTAGTATGTTTTACTTGTAGTAGGCCATGACATTATTCTAGAGATTGTCCTATGAGAAGAAATAATGCTGGAGAATCTTATATAGTGGGTCAGAGTAGTGTTGGTGAAAATATTCTAGTTGGTTCAGAGGCGGAGAGGGAAGAGGTGGCGGAGGAGGTTTAACTATTTCAAAGCAACACCATCGGAACAAATTGGTCAACCACAAGCACAAGCTAGAGTATTTGCTACTACTAGAAATGAAGCATTTGTAGCACCTGAAATTGTTACTGGTATACTTTCTATTCATGATTCTGATGCACATGTTCTTATTGATCCTGGATCCACATGTTCATTCATATCACATGATTTTGCATCGCATGTTCATGCTAATATAGAGGCATTAGGTTATGATATATATGTATCTATGCCTGCTGGGGGTATTATCATAATAAATACGATAGTGAGATCATGTCCTGTAGTAGTAGATAGTGTCAAACTACATGCAGATTTGGTTGTTATTAATCTTAGAGAGTTTGATGTTATTTTGGGGATGGATTGGTTGTCAAGAAATCATGCTATTGTTGATTATAAAACGAAGGAAGTGGCTATGGAAATACAAGGAGAAATGAAAATAGTAATGGTGGGTGAAAGGAAGACAATTCCTAATTGTTTGATTTCAGTAAAGGATCGTGCGTGTCGATTAATTAAAAATGGATGTGAAGCATATCTAATTAGTTTTATAGATACTACTAAGGTCAGTCCAGGGGTATTAGACATTCCAAAGGTCGTGAGAATTTCCTAACATATTCTTAGATGATTTGCCTGGTTTGCCACCAAATCGAGAGGTTGATTTTGAGATTGACATCATCCACAATCGCACCTATTTCCATTGCACCATACAGAATGGCTCCATTAGAATTGAAAGAATTAAAGAAGCAATTAGAAGAGTTACTTGATAAAGGTTTCATCGGGCCAAGTACTTCACCTTGGGGAGCACCCGATTACATTTGTGAAGAAAAAGGATGGTAGTATGCGATTATGTATTGATTATAGGCAATTGAATAGGATTACAGTGAAGAATAAATATCCATTGCCGAGAATTGATGATTTGCTTGATCAGTTAAAAGGTGCAACTGTGTTCTCTAAAATTGATTTAAGATCAGGTTATTGGCAACTCCGGGTTGAAGAGAAATCTATTGCCAAGACAGCATTCAGAACAAGGTATGGGCACTATGAATTTACGTGTGTGATATGTGAGGATGAGGCGGAGCAGCACATTAAAGGGGATCCACAAGCCGTGAGAACTAACCATAATTGTTGAATTGTATTTCTTCTATGATGGTTGTAATGAATTGAGTAGAATGGTATGACTTTATACCTAAACTATGAATATCATGGAAAGTTATGTGATTGGGTGGAAATTGTATTAAGTGTATGTGATATAGATTATGTTGATTATTTATTTACTGAGCTGGAGGCTCACCCCTCTCCAAAATTTTTCTTTTCAGGTTTGTAAATAGTAGTGCATCCGTTGGTTGTATGCGAAGTCTAGCTTTTAGCAGTTCTGTCAAGTTGGGCCAGTTTTGTGAAGTCTCCTCCTGATGCATTTTTATATGCAGTTATGTGATATATATGGAAGTATGCCTTATAAGGCATAAGAAGATGTTTGTAATACTTGTTAAATGATGTTTAAGTATAATCATATGTTTATATGTTAATAACCTTGTGTCTGGATTCTTAACAACCTACATATTGACCTATCTACCTGTAGTATATATTCTACGACGCTTGTATGCTTCCTGGCTAATGTTTATTGGTTAGCATGTGATGGGGGTGTTACATAGAACCACCAGAATCTCAGCAACCACATCAGCAGCCTACTCTTGCACCTTTAACTCAAGATGAAGAGTTAGTGTCGGAGGAGCTGATGATGAGGTTCATTACAAGTCTTGATGATAGATTCCAACAAACAGAGAGGATACTTGAAGATCAACAAGCCTCGATTAACAACATAGAGCATCAAGTAGGCTTAATCTTCAAGTTACTAGCTGAAGAGCAATTGAGAACTCTATCAATAGCTACTGAATCCGAGGAACATTTGAGCGCCGTCACTTTGCGTTTAGGTGAGAATTTTTCTGGTTTATCTACTATGTTTGATGATGATGCTTCTGTGCAGGACGATTTCTTGAACATGGAGATGGAACCAAAAAAGGAAGAGGCGAACATAATTCCTCTAAAAGACTATCAACAGGGAATGTGATTGATGATCTTTGAGTTGCGATTCTGAGGAATTGTTGGTAGATTTTCCACAAGTCCCTTCGATGATGGAAGATGAGCACGAGTTATCCAATGAAGAAGTCTTGGAGGAGCTCGAGTTTCTTCTAGCAAGTGAACCAAGCCAGGGACTGAAGAAAACCATCAACACTCCTGAAGAAATGGCCCAACCATCGATCCTTCCAATTGTTGAAACTCCGACTTTCAAATTGGAAGAGCCCTGAAACATCATGACTACGTCCAATTATACGAGGAGCGAGTCTTGCCCATCATATTGGCGAGCTTGCTTGATAGTCGGAAGAGGAAATTGACGATTATCCCTCTAAGCGGATACTTGAAGACATTTGCTTGGAAGAAGGATGGATGGTCGTCGATCACGCCCATTTGCCTTTCACCATGAGTCCAAATGAAGACTCATCACATAAAAAGAAGCGCTTTTGGGAGGCACCCCAAACTTTATCTTTAATCTTTAATATTTTAACCTTTTGTTTTGAAACATTTTATTAGTTTTAGTTTTCATATTTTCAGTTTTAATTTTATTTCTTTATTTTATTATTTTGATTCTCTGAGGAGGCACCGAATTTCCACAACATCGGCCTCGATGGATAATCAGGCGATCCCCTAGATCTTTTTATTTTTCCGCATTTATTTACTTTATTTTTCATACATGTCATGCACTTGGATTGTATTGCCTTTGTTCTCTGAGTTGAGCATTCCATGCGGGCTATCCATAACATTTTGCGAGGGCGGTGTGTTCTTCAAGTGTGGGGTGCTTATGGATAAACCTTAATCTCTCATATGGATTTTTAATATATCTGAAATTGCTATGGCTAGGTGTTGTGTATTTTTAGGGGATGTTAGGACACTGTGTTTTTATGCACTTGAGTATGCTATTTTTGAGCTGATTGATGACTTGATTTATAGAATTGTAGTTACTTTTCTTTGCTATTCATTGTCCTTAGAAAACAATTTATGGTGTTTTACACATCAACCCTGCCGGGTTAAACCGGTGTTATTTAATTATTTTTTCGAATTGTCGAATTTTAACTTAGAACGTTGATAATATCATATGCATGTGTTTCTTAAGTAATTATTCAATTAATGATGTTGCAAACCAACTGCACCTAATACCACACCTGAAAGTGAGATTTTGAGCCAGTTGAGCATTCATTATACTTATGCTCTTTATATTTCTTGTTTGAGTGTGCATTGTACTTAACTTTGCTTCTAGAACTTGCTTTGTAATGCGTGTTGAAGTTACATGAATATTGTGAATACCATGAGATGATTTGGGCGATTTAGGATTCCCCACATTTGACTAAAAGCCTATCACCTTATGTTTCCATTAGTTAGCCAGTTTTTGAGCCTTAACCTTTTCTTCATAATCTACACCTATACACTTCAAATATACCATTCTTTACATTTATCTTTCCTTTACCCTTATGCTGGAATTTCTTTATGTGATATGTTCAACTTTATGTGGGATTAAAATGCTAGTTGCTATGTTGGTAAATTCACTAAATCTTCTTAATATTTTAAATGCTCCCTTTGATCCAATTTGTATTTGATATTCTTTATGTTTATTCGAGTGGTATGCAATGCTAATAAGTCGCTAGTTCATTTCTTTTGAAAAAAAAAAGGAAGAAGAAGAAGAAAAAAATATATATAATAAACAAATCTCTTTAATTATTTATCTTTTTATTGGATTTAGAGCATTTGCGAGCGTTATTCTATAAAGTAGGGATTTTAGTGAATGATTCTTTTTGTGATCTTAGGCATTTAATCCTTTGAGCATATACTATTGTTTATCGCATTGCAATTCCAAACATTTTCATACTTCTATCCAAATCTCCGTACCTTTGCCCTAGCCCCATTACAACCTTGGTAAAGACCCTTTGATTCTGGTATTTACTTATTCACAGTAGCGAAGATATGATTTATGAGCAAGCTTATGGTGAGCGGGTCTTGTGCATTTGCTTTAAGGGATTTGTTATTCACCTAATATACACTTTGAGCGACTTGAGTGATCCCTCTGAGGCATTGGTTCATGATGTTTGTGTTGAGTTATCATTTAAGTTACTCATGCATTAATATTATTTCCATTAATCAAAGTGTAGATCCAGATTTGGAGCTGTTCATCCAATTCAAGAGAAAAGGGTGTACATGTTTTATTTTCATTATTCTTTCATTGTAATTGATTTCCTAGATTGTTTTAAACATGAACATGTTTAGCTAGACTGATTTAATCCATTGGGATTTCTTTACTATGTTGGCTTGATATTATATTGTTGGATTGTTTGAGTTGGTTTTGTATTCTTCTTGTTTTCAATATTAATAAAATAATGCATTATTCATGAGACGTTGTGAATTGTGATGTTTAGGTTGCTTTATGAGATTGAGAAATCCGTTTGGCAATTGGAACTTTGAATAACAAGAACTGGTTAATAATCGCTTAGAGATAAGGATAATTAACTAGCCAGATTAAGAATTAACAAAGCTTAATAGAGGCGGATTAAAGCTTAATGCTAATTTAAGAATCAATCATTAGGAAGAGATTCCAACTTTAGGTTATTAGGTTTAGGAATTCGGTTATCGAGAGAGAGAAACCGAATTCGGTTAAGAATTCGTCCACGGGTAGCATAATTAGACTCACTGATCCTTTATCTTTTGTTCGGATGCCAACTGGTTTAGATTCCCTTTGGGTTTGTCTTCTTGTCTTGATTATTTCACTTATCAATTACTCCTGCATCTCCCTTAGAACTTAGCTCGTAGTTAATAGTTAGTTTAGAATTTATTCATCATCCATTTTAGGTTAGTATAACAAAGAACAAAGAAGTAACTCTGGGCTTTCGCTTTCCCGAGGAATACGACCTTGATACTTGCCATTAGTGCTAGACTGCATCGATAGGTACACTGCCTTAGATTGTAGCTAACACGATTAGCACCCATCAGGTTCCTAGACTTATCAATTGAATCATCACATAAATTGAATACCAGATTGGCATAATCAAAGTTCAAAGTCAAAGGTTGTAAATTTGCAAGGAACTCAAGTAACATTGGTTTAACCCGCCCAAATTGACTTATTGAATACAATGAAATTGCTTTCAAAAGATAGAGAGGGATAATCAATTACTAGTGTGTGAATTAAGTCATTAATTATGAAAGAATAAACTAAACTTAAATGTCATGAAAAACCTAGGTCCTAACATACTAAGAATAGTCCATTATCATTGCCTTAAACAATTAAGGGATAGAGCCATAGATACCTACCCCACACTTGAGTATAACACTATCCATGGTGTTAGAAAAATTAAAACTGGGTATAGCACATAACTAGCACATCATAAAAAGAATGAAGATCATATTAAATGTACATATCAAGACGGCCAAGAAAAGTGTTCCACTAAAATAACATAACATGAAAGGAAAATGAAAGAAAATAACATAAAAATAAAAATGCAGAAAGAAACGAAAATAAAGTAAAACAAAAATAAAAAGGAAAAGGAAAAGAAAAACAGCACCAATTTTTGTTTCATTGCTGGTAGTCTGTCGAAGGCGCATCCTCACTAGCTGATCTGCTGGAGGGTGAGGAGTAGGGGAAGGCGTTGAAGGAGGGGGCGGTGGTGGTGGCATAAGGTCTGTGAAAAAACCTACTAGATCAAACTCCATATCATCAATAAATCGCTTATTTTGTGCTCCGATCTCCGCCATCTTTTGAATCTGCTCTGACATTAGGTCTGTCTGGGTGGCCTGCTATCTAGCCCATGCATAAGCTGCTGGCAAATCCTTTAAACCCTAAAACTGTGCCCTAGTCTCTTCTTGAAACTGCCCAAACTCCTTTCTATGCTGCACAAACTCAGTATAGTGCTGCTGCTGTAAATCACAGATAGATCTAGTTAGTCAGCCAAAGCACTAATCTGAGCACTCGATGTCCTTGCAGAATAAGAAGAGGAGGCTCCAAATGTAGGCATAAATACTCTGGCTAGATTAGGAATCCTAACATCTGGAATCTCAGCCATCGGGTCTTGGGCTCCTCTAGCTGTTGCCTCTCTAGCCTCCCTTACTATTGCGCTGACAAGCCTATACTCTATGCTGTGTGGGTGTCGAGTAGCCATGATCATCTGCATGTTGATCATTTGTCTGATCCCTAGTGGTGTCATATCATCAATATGTGAAAGCTTTGACAGATAGTCATCCAATACATCCAGTCTCTTGGCTAACCTAGTCACATACGGGCCAAAACAATAGTGCATCTTCTTCTAGGTGTCGACTATGAATGAACGGACTTGACGAGCCAACAGATATCCCAAGTCAAGCTTCTTACGATGTTGCATAGCCTAGAGGATGAAGACATCGGTCTGTGTGACCGCTCAAAACTATCTTCGTGCCTGTAATCGTGTAAGCTAATAAAGTATGGAGATAGCGGAGATGATCCGGAAGGCTAGACGCCTTAGACCTACTGGGGTAGTATGATTCCGGCCTGAGTACTAATGAATCCCACATGGTGTCGTACGAGATTGGGTTGACATAGATGCATCCCTGATACTCCTCCCTCGAGGTCTCCTGCTTAGTCCATAATCCCAAATGCATGCCGAATTATGGAACTGACATTGAGAACTTCCTTCCCCCAAGTCTGGAGTAAAGTGCATCAGGCTGATGCCAGTTTGTGATCTGTTGCTGTAGAAAGAAGGTGCTGAGGAATTCAATTGTGAGCTCACGATAGGTTAGCTCAATGATGCCGAAGAATCATGCGTATGGCAGAGTTTCGGATAGGGCACGCACATCCTGAGCCAATCCCACTCTCTCCAAGGATACAAAGTCGATGCAATGTCCAGCCATCAGTTGCTTCCATCTCATGACTTGGAAGCGGCTCTCATTATCTGCATTCTGAAATGTCCATAAGGGATGTCAACCAGGTGCGGGTGGATTTACAACCGGTGCTCTTCGTACTCAGACTAGTTGTTGTTGTGGTGGAGGTGCTGGTGCTGATGAAGGTGAAGTGGAGGAAGATGTTCCTCCACCACGCGGGCGCTTGCTGGTAGCGGCACGTTACGGTTTCTTTCGACGTGATTGATCGCGCGGTCCCTTATATTGCCTAATGCAGTGAATCATTAGTATTCGAACAAGAAATCAAGTTAACATTATACCAAAAACTAAACAGCATAACGGCTATAATTTGACTAACAGAAAACTTTAGACTAAAGCCTCAATCTCCTGCAGAAAACTAATTCACAATTACATTCCAATCCACTTTATCGCGCACCAAATAAAGAAAATTTATGCAATTAATTGTTCATAATAAGATGACATATATAAACTTTATTACTGCCAAACCCCATACTTAACATTTCATTATTCAAAATCACATAAACATAACAACTAGTCTTAACTAAATCTAATCTAAGTCAAATTTAAGCAGTGTAACAAAGCAAACTACTAAAGCATATCAAAATGTCCTAAATAATTAAGAAAATGCAGAAAAATCAAATTTAATCAAATAAAAGGAAGGCAAAGAGACTTACTTGAAGTTGTCGTGACAAGTAAGAAAAATCAAAGATAAAGCAGAAGCAACACCTTAGAGCTTAGAGAGGGAAAGGTAGGAAAACTTTTGAAAACGCATGATTATATAGTCACAGGAATCAGCATGGGCGAGGGCAAGGCTGTGCTAGTCAGCACAGCAAGGTCTCGGCCCATGCTAAACCCTGAAGCCACATCCTTGTGCCAATCCGTCACGGGTGAGGGCATGACCGTGCTGACAGGCAGGGCCTGGTGTTGCAGCTTGTGGTGGCCTTGAAAGCCATGGTAGATGGTTATTTTCCCAAACTCTTTATGTGCATATTCATCATGGGCATGACTCTCGCCGTGCAATTCATCATGGGCATGACTCTAGCCATGCTGATCAGCATGGCCTAGGGATCTAACTCGTGATGCCCACGAAAATTGTGGTGGACGGATGAAGTCTGAGCTTTCCTTCTCCATCTCGAGTCGCCAAACTTCCTACCTGCGTTCAACACAAATACGTACAGATTTAGGCTATAATTCAAGTAAGATATATCAAACAGGGAAGTCCGTCTTCACTGATTTCTGAAAATCCAACTTAAGTTACTAAAACCCTAAATTCATACAACTAGGTTAAATTACTAAGTAAGTGTTCTAACTACCATCAAGCAAGCAAATGACTGATAAAATAAAAATGTTAATAAAAACATAAAATTAAAATTTTTGGGGTGCCTCCTAAAAAGCGCTTCTTTTTGGTCGAGTCGCTTAGCTGGACTCTAGAGCAGCATTCCTGCCCCATGGGCAAATTGAGAAGGTGGGCTCATTGTAAGCTGGGGCCTGATGCATATAACTGCAAGAAGGCGGTCCAATGTGTGCAGCAGATGGCCAAGGAGGTGCTCTCCATACTGAGTTAGGGTGCCAAGTCATCCACTCCAAATCCTATCTAGATGACCTGTCATAAAAAAACTTGCAACTACCCTTCTCGGGTGTATCATAGCACAAAGTTTCAAATTGATACAAGTTGTTTTCTTCAAATGAATAACACACATCGACAGGCAAGGAAGCATGCAGAGCATCATCAATTAGTATATCCTGTGGTGGCCTATCACATGCAAGACCAATCCCATCAATAGTGCAAATGGCTTGAACATGGTCGGCGGGAGAACTATCAAATGGGAGTAAACTAAAAGTAACATAGTCATCCCCTACATTAAGCTCTAGCTTTCCCACAAATATGTCTATTTTAGCTGTAGTGGTGGCAAGGAAAGGTCTCCCTAAAATCAAAGGCACACCATTCTCTACAATCTCCCTAAGAAGCTAGCTTATTGAACATACTCGTGGGTTTTGCCTCCTCCAAACCTAGCTTATTGAACATACTCGTGGGCATGAGATTTATGCTAGCACCTAAATCAGCTAATGCATCATCAACATACAAGTTACCCAAAGTGCAAGGAATAGTAAAACTCCCTGGGTCGTGATGTTTCTCTAGTAACTTGCTCTGAAACACTACTGAGCACTATTCATTAAGCTTAACATATGCTACCTCCTCCAGCTTGCTTTTGCTAAGTATATCCTTCAAGAACTTGGCAGACTTCGGCATCTGCTTAAATACATCGACAAAAGGCAAGTTAATATGCAATTGTCTAAAGATATCCAAAAACTTACTAAACTGCTTTTGTGCTTCTACTTGCTTCAGTCTAGCAGGATAAGGAATCTTGGGCTGATACTCCTTGACTGGGATTAGTTTCTCCTTTTGCCTCTTAAGTTCCTTAACCTTACTGTTCGCCTCAACCTGCACATCAATAGTGGAATTGTCAAAAATAGGCTTAGAAGGAGCTAAAACTAACTAACCTGAACGCAAAGTGATGGCGTTCACGTGCTCCCTCGGGTTAGACTCAGTGGTGCTGAGGAGCGCTCCTTTTTGCCTCTCAGACAACATCTTAGAAATCTAACTAATCTAACTTTCCAAGTTCTGAATGGACGGTTGCTGATTTCTAAAAGCATTGTCTGTCTACTGGCACCTCGTCTCAGTCAACGTGACAAACTTCATCATCAGCTCCTCCAAGTTATATTTCTTCTTGGCTAGTGGAGGAAGCTGTGATGATACAGCCTGCTACTGCTGCTGTGGTGGCTGCTGATGCAGTCTCTCAAAGCCTGGTGGACCTTAGGCATTATTATTGCACCAACTAAAATTTGAGTGATTTCTCCACCCAGGATTGTATGTGCTACTATAGGGGTTGTTTTGCTATCCCAGTGTATTCCCCATGTAATTAACCTATTCACGGTCAGCAGAAATAATAGATGAAGTAGAGGAGCTAGCAAACATACCTCCTGCATTATAGTTTGCACCATAGTGCGGGCCATTGAAAAACTTGCAGCTTATTTGGGCTGCTTGAACCGGCATTTGAAGCTGGTCTAATTTCTTAGTCATAAGATCCACTTGAGCTGCCAAGGCTGCTGTGGAGTCTAACTGGTTGACCATTCCCTGTTTGACTGGCCGACTCCTAGAGGATTGCCACTGGTAGTTGTTCATGGCTATCTCCTTTATCAGATTTTGCACCCGCTCCAGCGTCTTACTGTTCAAGGCCCCACTTGCTGCAGCATCTACCATTTGCCTAGTAGTAAGGTTCAAACCGTTGTAAAAGGTCTAAACCTGCATCCATATTGGTAGACCGTGGTGTGGACAGCATCTTAACAAGTCCTTGTACCTCTCCCAAGCATCATACATGCTCTCGTTGTCCATCTGCGCAAAAGAAGAAATGTCATTTTTCAATTTCGCAGTCTTAGCTGGAGAAAAGTACTTGTAAAGAAATTTTTCAGCCAAAGATTTCCAAGTAGTGATAGTGTTCGGTGGAAGGGACTGTAGTCATCTCTTTGCTTTATCCCTTAAAGAAAATGGAAATAATCTCTGCCGAATGGCACCATCGGTAGTTCCATTTATCTTGAATGTGCGGCATATCTCCAAAAACTTGGATATATGGGCATTGGGATCCTCGCTTGGTAGCCCTCCAAGCTGTACACTCTGTGTATTCATCTTTCTTTATTTATTTATTCATATTTACCTTCTAGTTTCTTTTTCTTATGGACTGAGGGCTTTCACACTATGAAAATCGAATGCAATCAAATATTTGAGGCTAGTGAGTATATTATTCTAGTCTTCTACCTTATGGGAAACAAAGCTATAGGTTCTTTGAAGAACTTTGCAGATTTATCAACACTCGGGCTGGCGAATATAGACTTCTTGCTCACGTCATTCCTTTCTTTTATTTTATTTATCCTTATGCTTAGTTGTATGGAAGAGAACAAACAACTTGTGATTTCTTTTCTTATCGGATCTGAAATCCTTCTGATGACCTCATTTTGTTCGCTTCTTTTGCACCTTTCTTTCTAATCTCTGTTTAGTATGATGATTTGGTTTTATTTGTGGAGCATAAACGCAAGTGTCGAGTGAAAGCATATGGAAGGAGTAATTATAGGCACCGATCCAATACTTCAACAAATGCGAAGAAAGAAAATTAGTTGATCGAGTGATATGGAACCTCTATGAATAAGCTTGAGAATCCCTTTTTAATTATGGACCCGCAACACATTAACATGAAAATCCCAAGAACCAATTCGGTTCAACCCTTAAGAAAGGTCAAAAAATATATTACTTAGAAAGATGATCAAGAATTAGGATTTAGAAAACTTGTTCCTAAATTCACAATTCCGAAACACTCCACAAGAAAATGATCAATCTACTTGAATGTTTCTTAAGCATGTATTTTACACAAGAACACAAAGACAAAGCAAACAACTTTAAGGTGTAATAAACAATTATCATTCAAATTCAACTTCAACTTCAACTTAATTAATTAAATCAAAATTCGTACTAGCCTTATATGGGATATAGAAAACCCTAAATCTTAAATAATAAGGATTTATATCTGATCAAGGATAAAGATAACCTTCCTAATTAAAATAGATAACTTAAATAAAGTTCTGATTTTGATAAAATACATGTGTGATCATGTAAAATAAGCCATCAAATCCTAATCTATATAAGTCATATAGATGAGCCTCATAACGTAAGCTAAGTTAGCCCCGAAGTCATCATATGCTCTAATTCAGCTTCTTTGGTCTTTTTAAGCATAATTAGATTCATTCAAGCCTAATAAATTGAATTTAATTGATGAGCCTTGAACTGAAATCCAATTCTTCATGCCTTGATGTGTCCTTAGCCTAAATGTCTTTCATAAGCTCATTGACTTGTAATTTGAATCGGACAAGGACTCCTAGTTGAATTAATATTCCTTTCGTTGCTTGGACTCCTAATTTAAATCGGACAAGGATTTGTTGTGCTAGTTTGGATCGTATCAGCTTCAACGCGATTTCACTCAATATTTTCGTGTTTATGCTCATCAAATAAAACTAATCCATCACGCTAGATAGAGATTAGAAAGAGAGGCAAAAAAGAAATGAAAAGAATGAGAACATAAGTAGGATTACAAATCTGATAGGAAAAGAAATCACACATTCTTTATTCTCTTCCATATGGCTAAATATGAGAATCATATCGAATTGATTTAAATATAAGAGTAGAAAAAGAACACAAAAAAGAAAAGACGTGAGTAGTAAGTCCAAGTTTGCTAGCGTGAGTCTTCATAAGTCTACAAAGTTCTTGAAAGAACTCATAACTTGATTTCTTGCAATGTAGAAGATTGAAATAATATGCTCACTAGCCTAAAATATTCGGATGCATATGGTTTTCATAGTGCGAAAGCCCTTATTCCATAAAAAGAAGAAACTACAAGCATAATATGAATAAATAAATCAAGAACCAGAGATGAGTTGACTAGTCAGCCACTCTCGCAGTCCTAAATTTTATGAGCCAGCTTAATAAAGATAAGAGAAAATTTGTGTGGGCCTAGTTAATAACAGTTTGACCTAAATTACTTCATTATATGCGACCTAAACATTAAAATGCTTGCATTCCCACTTATATTATGCTTGATCAATTGAAAACAACATGATTTCTCCCTTATGCATGTGGATTTATGGCTCGTCCTACTTGATCATCAAACTAAGCCCCAATGCTACCGATCAATGCTATCAGAATAGATCCTTCAAGCATTTTGTAATTATGTGTCTTTATTTGAAGAACAATGCTCTTTAAAACATTTGGATGATTTAAAGAAATTTAATGTTTGGAAAACAATTGAAAGAAATTTTAATGTTTGGAAAACAATGGAAAGAAATTGGTCCTTTATTAAGGCTTGACTCAACAGTACCTAATAAAGAATCATAGAAATTTGTAAACCTAGCATCTCTAAGGACTGCTAAGATGGAAGTATCCAAACCTTTTCTGGTAAGGGGCTTTATTCCTACCTGGACAAGGCCTATATGAATGTACTTATAGTCTTTTTCTTTATGCTTCTAGAGGGTCTTTGGATTCAAAAGATAAATTTTCTTCAAAAGGCTTTGAAATTTGAATATCTCTTTCTTCAGTTTTGATAGTAAAATCAGTTTTGAAGAGAGAAAACTTTGAAAACTCACTTCCTTTCCATTCCTCTCATTAGATTATGTTGTAGTAAGGAGGAGGAAGCATCCTCTTCGCTGCCACCGCTAAAACGGCTACCTACCGCCATCCTTTTGCCTGTCCGACGTTGGAAACGAGCTCCCACCATTAAAAACCCTCTTCGTGTAGGCGCCTCTGAATTCGAATTTCGACAGTATTGATTGTACTGACTTTCGGACCCTGCTGTTTTCCGGATGAATAGAATTTTGGATCTTTTTAGCTCGGTAAAATTCATTTGAAGCTTAAAAATTATTTAAAAATTATTAGAAATTAACAACTCCATTAATTGTTAATTATAAATAACTAATTGACTTAATTTAATTAATTGATAGTTTAGTTATAAATATTATGAATTAATTAGTATGATTAATTATTATTCAATTTTGTGATAAATGCGGTTGTGAATAATTAATTAGACACTAGGAAATTATTTGTGGGTTGGTTGTGGAATAAATATTAATGACAGATTGTTTGTTATTAATTATGATTTGTGGTATGTTGCATAGTCGGAAAAATAATGCAGTTATGGGTGACCAGACTTCTGATAAACATGTCATGAATATTGAAGTGTTTTTAGCAGGCTTTGGACCCATTTTTACGGGGGTAAATGTATTTTAGTGGAGGTTCTGGCGAATTTTCGGTAGAATTTCCGAGTTGGAATTTCTTAGGCACTATAATCTAGAAGTCTAGTCCTCAGAAAATTATGAATATCTTATTAATTAAGTTATTTTCATGAATAGATAATCCGTCAGTCCAGCCGGCACCAGCTGAGGAGTAGGAGCAGACTGTGGAGCGCAGCAGAACTGTGAGATAAAGTCATATAATTAACTGCACTTATGTCATGTCTAAATTAAATGCAATGTTAATTGATTAATTATTATTATGATTATTATTAGAATTATTATTAGTAATTTTATTTGATTAATAATTATTATGAATATTATTAGCATCATTATTATTAATTTTATTTTCATTATCATCAATATTATTATTATTACTTTTGTTATCATATTTATTGGTATTTTATTATTATTATTATTATTATTATTATTATTATTACACATAATTTTCATGTTTGCTATGCTCAAGGTTATTTAAGTTTAATTCTTTATATATTATTGAATAATTTATGTTTGCTTGTGATTTATACTATTTATAATTATTATTCATGCTATGATTGTAACTTCGAGATGAGGCAGTACTAGAACATGCCACCTGATGGGTTGCATTAGGACCGCTTGTGCACCTATATTAATTAGAGTTAGGTAGGAAAAGACTTTGGGATTTGTCCTGGTCGAGTGCAACTCTCTAGGCTGTGAGAATTTGATTGCTAGAGTAAAGGTCCCTCGTCGAGTGTTGCTCTCTAGGTGCCAGCTTTATTAGGAATCAAGTGACCTGGTTAACCTTCGCTCTCTAGGTGCCAGTCCTATTGCAATAAGAGAGCTGAAAGACTGCTAGTATTGGGGTTAGGGTTCTACTGAGGTACTTGTCCAAAAACGTCTAAATTGTATTTTTTTTTCTGAATCATGGCATGACACGTGTTTTAATATGATATAATATTTTATTCCAATTAAATAAATATTTCATTGTGATGGTTGTATTTATTTTTGGTTTATATGATTTTAACTCACTGTCAAAACTGACAATCTCAAATTTTATTTTTTCCAGGTGTTTGTTAGGTTTTCTGCAATTCTTCTTCTTTAGCAGCCTAGCTTTCTTCATCTTCGACTTTAATATAACTAATTCTATTTGTATGTTTGATCACTAGAATTCTAGATTCTCAGTAGTAGTGATTATAAAACTTATTACTTTGTTTTGGCATGTTAAACCAACCGAGAGGGTATTACCTAATTGTGCTGACAGACTTATTTAAGTATTTAGTATTTAGATAGTTGAAAATTAGTAATGAAATAGTGTTATAACAAATAAAATTATAATTTGATTGAGTTAGTGATTAGTCATGCTTGCTACGGGTTTCGGTGGCCTTACGCCTACCCATTCCCTAGCGCCGGTCACGGGCCCACAGATTTGGTCGTGGCAAGCCTAGGTTTAGATTCTTTTCAACCTAGGTTAGCTTCCTTGATGCTACAGAGTCAGGAATCACGTTTGTCTTTCCTTGTTCTCATTGACTCTAGTCTTAGCATTTTCCATTAGGGGATTTGTTTTCTATGTTTCTCGATGGCTTGTCTGTTTATATAGTTTTATATTAAGGATTAGAATAATTGTATCTACAGCAAGAGATTTATGATGAATTCTCTACTCAATGGTGGTGCACTTTTTCTATGAGATGTTAGGATGCAAGGTCGACTCCTTGCCGTTTCTAAAAGTGATTAAGGCATACCAACCTTAGACGCTTTGATTATTGTTTCGGTGGTATGTAATACAGTTTAGGGTTGGTGCAGAGTGCAGCTGCGGTCATGAAAAAATTGTCTCGTTAATACATCAAATACCATCTTAATAAGTGAAGCCGAATTTAGTACTTAAAATGTCGGGCAGAGGTCAAAGCATATATGGTTGAGTTTTGTCGTTGTGAAAAGAATAAGAAAAGTGGTTGGTACATATCTTTCAAGCGCTTGGATTCGAGAGAAGCTTAAGTGAATACTGCTTATTTTTATAAATAAATAGAAGTGTTTCAAAATACAATATTGTGCCCAGCTCTACAAAGAAACACATTATGGTATTTCACTATTGGACATGCATACCAAATGCCGAGCTAAGCACCATAACTCATTTTTAGGACATGCATCATATACCATGCATTTTATGGTAATGCATATTGCATTAGAATCATGCATTGCAACCCTTTGGTGATGATGGGTATCATCACCTTGGTGTGCAATATTATTTGGTATCATTTTTCGAGTGATCGTAGACGATTCTTTTGGAAGAATGAGGAAACGACGAGAATTAAGGCATCCCTAATATTATGATTCAAGATTTGCACTATTGAAATTTCTATTATTCCTTATTCCTCTATGCTCGAAGATTCCTGATGACATAAGGATTGGCATAAGGAATCATGGGAACGCAATTGATAAGCTTGACCATTGGCATTGTGGTTTAGTATAATGATCAAGCAGGACGAGATGTAAATCCACGGGTGTAAGGGATAAATCATGTTGTTTGTAATTAATTCAAGCATAATACAAGCGGTAGTGCAAGCATTTTGATGTTTGGAACGCATATAATGAACTAATTTGGGTCGAAGTGTTATTAGATAGGCCCACACAAACTTTTCCTTGTTTTTGTTAAGTTGGCTCATAAGGTTTGAGGCTGCAAGAGCTATTGACTAGTGAACTCCTTTCTTGTTCATGACCTCACTTTAGTTACAATTGGGAACACGAGCATTTTGATGTTTGGGATGCATATAATGAAGTAATTTAATTCGTAGTTTAACACCCCCATCACATGCTAACCAATAAACATTAGCCAGGAAGCATACAAGCGTCGTAGAATATATACTACAGGTAGATAGGTCAATATGTAGGTTGTTAAGAATCCAGACACAAGGTTATTAACATATAAACATATGATTATACTTAAACATCATTTAACAAGTATTACAAACATCTTCTTATGCCTTATAAGGCATACTTCCATATATATCACATAGCGCATACAAAAATGCATCGGAGGAGACTTCACAAACCGGCCCAACTTGATGTAATCGCTAAAAGCTAGACTTCGCATACAACCAACGGATGCACTACTATTTACAAACCTGAAAAGAAAAATTTTGGAGAGGGGTGAGCCTCCAGCTCAGTAAATAAATAATCAACATAATCTATATCACATACACTTAATACAATTTCCACCCAATCACATAACTTTCCATGATATTCATAGTTTAGGTATAAAGTCATACCATTCTACTCAATTCATTACAACCATCATAGAAGAAATATAATTCAACAATTATGGTTAGTTCTCACAGCTTGTGGATCCCCTTTAATGTGCTGCTCCGCCTCATCCTCACATATCACACACGTAAGCTGCTCCGCCTCATCTCACATTATACACTTTTATAGCCTCTCTAGGCTTTAGCCTCCCAAGGCTTTATATATATATATTTTTTTTTCACAGGGGAATCCACCATTCACATGCACATATGCACTTAATATCACAATTCAATCATTTCACTTATATCATATTTCAGCAATAACAATTGTTCCACTCAACACCAATCATTTCCATCTCAGTCATTCAAACATAAACAATATTAAGCAAACGCAACCATTTGCGGAACATTTGATTAAATATATGAATATAGCAAATATTAACTATTTACTTACTCAAAATATACTTATTCCTTTAGCATATAAGAACCTCCTTTCTCCACAACTTCCTTTCCAGGCCTTTGAGTACCTGTCAACACATTCATCAATTCACATTTCATGCATATTACAAATATTCATGTAAATGCGAGTTCTAATGCATTACAAGATCATCCCTCTCTAATTCATAGGTCTAACTCTTCCTCTAAGACTCTCAATTACTGTTTTAATATCCTATAAACATTTCCCATCTAGTTAAATACCAATTTAACTCAAATTAACATCAATAAATTGCATAAAACTAATCTCCAACATTTCTGTTTTCTGGACAGAATTTAGTACCAAGGTATATTTATTGCTGGGCAAAATTGGCTTAATAAAAAAATCTCATATTAAATAGACATATCCATTTATGCGTCTAGTTTCATCTCCAAGAAGAATTACTCAATTCCGACTTCTATTGATTTAATTATTTTCAAATTACTGAGCAAGGGTCATACAGCTAGTTGTACCCGAGCAGCAATCTGTTTGCTCAATTTAAGCAACCAAAACGGCAAAAATAGCAAAATCACAAAACTAAAAAGTTATAGAGGACTCTTTAAAATTTCCATAGACACCAATTAAGCTTAATTTGGACTTATATAACCCATGTTATGCCTAAAATACAGAACATCAAGGTTTCTGGAATTTTGACAGTTTTCTATCTTAACATACTTAAACTTAAATCAAGCTTAATCTTTATGCAATCATTCAATACTCTACTAATTCATGATAATCAGACCTTTAATTAATCAATGAGAGCATCAAATGAAGTTTCTCCAATTTGTAATCAAGAACCCTAATGACAAATTAATAACACTCAAGAAACAACTTACCAATTTCAGCTTTTGGGTTGCTAATATGCTTAAATCCTTTAGCTTTAGCTTGGTTCCTTCAATAGTTGGCAAAATCCTATCTTAATCTTAAGTTTTTCTAGGTATTCCACTCCTCTCTCTTATTCCAAATTTTGTATTTTTGGCCATGTACGAATTTTAGAGAAATGAAGAGGTAAAATGAGCTTGCTCATGGTTCCAATTTCCAATATTCCTCTCTTAATGCCACCACCTACTAAACTATTTTTATCACCCTAAATTAATTCTTACTAACCATATATAGGTACTAACTTTTAATTATATCTTTTAAGTCCAATCTATTTACCCAACCTTCAACTATTGGTTCAATTAAGTCTTAAGGCTTAATACACATAACCCAAGTACTTAATCAACTTATCTAAATTAATAATCTAATATCATGCTTCTTATTCTCTACTTATAATTAATATATATTTGTTCTCATAAAATAAAAATATCATTGATATACCATCATATGCCCAATGATTAAATGTAAATGCACATAACATGGATGATGAGAAAATGCAAGTTACAACTCTCCCTTCCTTAAGAAATTTCTTCCCGAAATTTTAACAACTCACCAACATTGCAATGGAATAGATGCGGATACTTCATCTCATATGCTCTTCCACTTCCCAAGTTGCTTCTCTTGGTGAATGATGACTCCACTTAATTTTGACCATAGGAATGTCTTTCTTTCTCAATTTCTTAACCCTTCGATCAAGAATTTCTATTGGCTCTTCCACATATGTCAACTTTTCCCGTGATTTCTATCTCCGGCTCTGGAATGATATGACTAGGATCCGATCTATATCGCCTTAACATAGAAACGTGAAAAACATCATGAATAGAAGACAACTCATAGGTAATGCTAACCTATAAGCCAATGGTCCAACTCTTTCAATAATTTCATAAGGTCCTACATACCTCGGACTCAATTTCCCTTGTTTACCAAACCTTAATATTCCTTTCGATGGTGATACCCGTAAGAAAACTTTATCACCCACAATATATTCCATTTCCCTTGATGCAAATCAGCATAACTCTTTTGTCTCATCTGTGCTACTTTCAAATTCTTTTTAACTATCTCTATTTTATCCAACGTTTCTTGTACCAATTCGGACCTTCAAGCGTCTTAAACCTTCAACATCCCGACATCTTGGACTTCTACATTTCCTCCCATACAAAGCTTCATAAGGAGCCATATCGATACTAGAATGAAAACTGTTGTTATCGCAAATTCCATCCTGTGGTATGTAATCATCCCGGTTACCCTTGAACTCAAGTGTGCAAGCCCTCATCATATCTTCTAATGTCCGAATAGTTCTTTCCGATTGCCCATCTGTTTGAGGATGAAAAGTCATCTTGAAATGAAGCTTAGTACCATATGCTTTCTGCAAACTCTCCCGGAAACGAGAAGTAAATCCGGGATCCCTATCCGATACAATAGATATAGGCACACCATGCAATCTAACAATCTCGGAAATATACAATTCAGCAAGTTTATCAAGTGAATCATTTGCTTCACGGGTAAGAAATGAGCACATTTAGTAAGTCGATCAACAATTACCCAAATAGCATCATGCTTGTTAAATGTACGCGGCAATCCCATAACAAAATCCATAGTAATCTTATCCCACTTCCACACAGGGTATAGATAAAGAATGAAGTTTACCTGTAGGTGCACAGTGCTCTCCTTTCACTTGGCCGACATGTCAAACACTTACTCACAAATTCGCCACATCCTTCTTCATTTGTTGGCCACCAATAATAAGACTTCAAATTTTTGTACATTTTGGTACTTCCAGGATGCATTGCATAAGGTGCATAGTGCGCTTCATGCATGATTTCCTTCCTCAAATCCCCTACATCAAGTACACATACACGATTTCTATTCAATAACACACCATCATCTTTCAACACAAATTGTGTATTCTTTCTTCTTGTACTCTACCCTTCATCCTTTGCAAATAAGAATCTTCATACTATGCATCTTTAATTTTATCTCCAATCAAAGGCTTTACTTGTAATGTGGCTAACAGATCATCGTCATAAACATAAAACTTCACATCCATAGCTCTAAGTGCAACTAAATATTCTACATTGTAACAAATCATACTTGAAAAATTTTCCACTAACTTCCTACTTAAAGCATCAGCAACAACATTTGCTTTTCCAGGATGATAATCAATAGTGCAATCATAATCCTTCAGAAGCTCAATCCATCTTCGTTGTCTTAGATTCAACTCTTTTTGCGTAGGGATATATTTCAAACTCTTATGATCAGTAAATATCTGAAATGTCTCCCCGTATAAATAATGTCGCCATATCTTCAATGCATGTACAATAGCTGCTAATTCAAGATCATGTGTAGGATAATTCAGCTCATGAGGTCGCAATTGTCTTGAAGCATAAGCTATAACCTTCCCATGCTGCATTAAGACACATCCAAGTCCTTGCCTAGAAGCATCAGTATATACAACATAACCTCCATTTTCAGATGGCAATGCGAGTATCGGTGTAGTACTAAGCCTTTTCTTCAACTCTTGAAAATTTTGATCACATAACTCCGTCCACTGGAATGGCACATTCTTCTTTAACAAAGCTGTTAGAGGCTTAGCAATAACTGAAAAATCTTTTACAAATCTTCTATAATAGCCAGCTAACCCAAGAAAATTTCGAACTTCAGAAACATTTCTAGGGGGTTCCCATTCAATAATTGCTTTAATCTTTGATGAATCTGGTTGCACTCCATGTTTAGAAATAATATGCCCTAAGAATGCAATTTCCTCCATCCAAAACTCGCATTTGTTGAATTTTGCGTACAACTGTTTTTCCCTCAAAATATGTAAAACAATTCTCAAGTGTTGTTCATGTTCTTCTAGGCTTCTAGAGTAAATCAGAATATCATCAATGAACACAATAACAAAGTGATCTAAATATGGCTGGAAAGTCTTGTTCATCAGTGACATAAAAGCAGCAGGAGCATTTGTTAAACCAAATGGCATCACAATAAATTCATAGTGCCCACACCTTGTTCTAAATGCTGTCTTGGCAATAGATTTCTCTTCAACCCGGAGTTGCCAATAACCTGATCTTAAATCAATTTTAGAGAACACAGTTGCACCTTTTAACTGATCAAGCAAATCATCAATTCTCGGTAATGGATATTTATTCTTCACTGTAATCCTATTCAATTGCCTATAATCAATACATAATCGCATACTACCATCCTTTTCTTCACAAATGGTGCTCCCCAAGGTGAAGTACTTGGTCCGATGAAACCTTTATCAAGTAACTCTTCTAATTGCTTCTTTAATTCTTTCAATTCTAATGGAGCCATTCTGTATGGTGCAATGGAAATAGGTGCGATACCGGGGATGATGTCAATCTCAAAATCAATCTCTCGATTTGGTGGCAAACCGGGCAAATCATCTAAGAATATGTTAGGAAATTCTCCGACCCTTTGGAATGTCTAATACCCCTGGACTGACCTTAGTAGTATCTATAAAACTAATTAGATATGCTTCACATCCATTTTTAATTAACTGACACGCAGTCACTGCTGAAATCAAACAATTAGGAATTGTCTTCCTTTCACCCACCATTACTATTTTCATTTCTCCTTGTATTTCCATAGCCACTTCCTTCATTTTACAATCAACAATAGCATGATTTCTTGACAACCAATCCATCCCCAAAATAACATCAAACTCTCTAAGATTAATAACAACCAAATCTGCATGTAGTTTGACACTATCTACTACTACAGGACATGATCTCACTATCGTATTTACTGTGATAATACCCCCAGCAGGCATAGATACATATATATCATAACCTAATGCCTTTATATTAGCATGAACATGCGATGCAAAATCATGTGATATGAATGAACATGTGGATCCAGGATCAATAAGAACATGTGCATCAGAATCATGAATAGAAAGTATACCAGTAACAATTTCAGGTGCTACAAATGCTTCATTTCTAGTAGTAGCAAATACTCTAGCTTGTGCTTGTGGTTGACCAATTTGTTCTGATGGTGTTGCTGAAATAGTTAAACCTCCTCTGCCACCTCTTCCTCTGCCTCTGCCTGAACCAACTGGAATATTTTCACCAACACTACTCTGACCCACTGTATAAGATTCTCCAGCATTATTTCTTCTCATAGGACAATCTCTAGAATAATGTCCTGGCCTACGACGAGTAAAACATACTATTGGTCTAGGTCCCCAACATTCTCCAGTATGTCTCCTGTTGCACGTAGGACAAACAGGAGCAAACCCTCTACTAGCTGAAACTTGTCCTCCCTCAAGTCTAGATGAATTGTATCCACCTCTACTATAAGGTACTGTGGAGGATCTACTAGACTGACCACCAAACCCTCGTCCACGATAACTACTCCGCTGTGAATTAGAGCCTCTAAACGAAGAAATACTAATATGTCTTGGAGGATTACTATAAGCACCAATGATCTTCTTCTTTTTAGCTTCCATAGTATTCCTTTCAAATGATGTTTCTTCAGCTCTCAAAGCAGCTTCAATTGAGGCATTGTAATTATGAGGTTTCACTGCCATTTTCTCACGAATGTCAAGCCTCAAACCTATCTCAAATTTCTTCCTTTTCAGTTCTTCAGTGGCTATTTCTTTTGGTGCATACTTACATAATCTCACAAATTGAACTTCGTACTCTGCAACTGACATATCATTCTGTTTCAACTAAAGAAATTCAAGCTTCTTTCTATCTCTATAAATTTCTGGAGTATACTTCTCAGCAAATTCTCTCAAGAAATCATTCCAAGTCAAAGTGATTGGTCAATCTTTGCTTCTTAAAACTGTTTCCCACCAATCAAGTGCATCTTTTTCTATTAAAGATACTGTATATAGAAGCCTTTGTTCGGATGTGCAATTAAATCTATCCAACACCCTTTCTGTATTTCGTAACCATTCCTCATCCTCAGCAGGATCAGTAGTACCTTGAAAAACATTAGCACCTTGTTTCCTAACTCTTTCATAATTCTTATCTATCACAGCCTTTTGTTGTTGAGTCTGAGGCGCCGGTGCTTGTTGTTGAGTTGCCCGTTGTATCAGAAAATCCATAAATTGTTCCATAACATTTTGTACATTTGATTGTGTAGCATTTTCAGAATGTAACTCATGCTCATCATGTTGATCATGTTCAGATGCATTTTCATGACCATGCACAGACTCTAATGACTTATCTGGGCCAGTTGCGTGTTCTCCTTGTCTCTCCATCTATATATATGAAATGCAAATATTCAGTCAAGTTCAAAGAACATATATCATATGCTTAATGATGTGCAACATGAATCTACTCCCAATGAATCTAATCCCTGCTCTGATACCACTAAAATGTAACACCCCCATCACATGCTAACCAATAAACATTAGCCAGGAAGCATACAAGCGTCGTAGAATATATACTACAGGTAGATAGGTCAATATATAGGTTGTTAAGAATCCAGACACAAGGTTATTAACATATAAACATATGATTATACTTAAACATCATTTAACAAGTATTACAAACATCTTCTTATGCCTTATAAGGCATACTTCCATATATATCACATAACCGCATACAAAAATGCATCGGGAGGAGACTTCACAAAACTGGCCCAACTTGACGAATCATTTAAAAGCTAGACTTCGCATACAACCAACGGATGCACTACTATTTACAAACCTGAAAAGAAAAATTTTGGAGAGGGGTGAGCCTCCATTTCGGTAAATAAATAATCAACATAATCTATATCACATACACTTAATACAATTTCCACCCAATCACATAACTTTCCATGATATTCATAGTTTAGCTATCAAGTCATACCATTCTACTCAATTCATTACAACCATCATAGAAGAAATACAATTCAACAATTATGGTTAGTTCTCACGGCTTGTGGATCCCCTTTAATGTGCTGCTCCGCCTCATCCTCACATATCACACACGTGGCTCGCCTCATCTCACATTATACACTTTTATAGCCTCTCTAGGCTTTAGCCTCCCAAGGCTTTATATATATATATTTTTTTTTCACAGGGGAATCCACCATTCACATGCACATATGCACTTAACATAACAATTCAATCATTTCACTTATATCATATTTCAGCAATAACAATTGTTCCACTCAACACCAATCATTTCCATCTCAGTCATTCAAACATAAACAATATTAAGCAAACGCAACCATTTGCGGAACATTTGATTAAATATATGAATATAGCAAATATTAACTATTTACTTACTCAAAATATACTTATTCCTTTAGCATATAAGAACCTCCTTTCTCCACAACTTCCTTTCCAGGCCTTTGAGTACCTGTCAACACATTCATCAATTCACATTTCATGCATATTACAAATATTCATGTAAATGCGAGTTCTAATGCATTACAATATCATCCCCTCTCTAATTCATAGGTCTAACTCTTCCTCTAAGACTCTCAATTACTGTTTTAATATCCTATAAATATTTCCCATCTAGTTAAATACCAATTTAACTCAAATTAACATCAATAAATTGCATAAAATTAATCTCCAACATTTCTGTTTTCTAGACAGAATTTAGTACCAAGGTATATTTATTGCTGGGCAAAATTGGCTTAATACAAAAATCTCATATTAAATAGACATATCAATTTATGCGTCTAGTTTCATCTCCAAGAAGAATTACTTAATTCTGACTTCTATAGATTTAATTATTTTCAAATTACTGAGCAAGGGTCATACAGCTAGTTGTACCCGAGCAGCAATCTATTTGCTCAATTTAAGCAACCAAAACGGCAAAAATAGCAAAATCACAAAACTAAAAAGTTATAGAGGACTATTTAAAATTTCCATAGACACCAATTAAGCTTAATTTGGACTTATATAACCCATGTTATGCCTAAAATACAGAACATCAAGGTTGCTGGAATTTTGACAGTTTTCTATCTTAACACAATTAAACTTAAATCAAGCTTAATATTTATGCAATCATTCAATACTCTACTAATTCATGATAATCAGACCTTTAATTAATCAATGAGAGCATCAAATGAAGTTTTTCCAATTTGTAATCAAGAACCCTAATGACAAATTAATAACACTCAAGAAACAACTTACCAATTTCAGCTTTTGGGTTCCTAATATGCTTAAATCCTTTAGCTTTAGCTTGGCTCCTTCAATAGTTGGCAAAATTCTATCTTAATCTTAAGTTTTTCTAGGTATTCCACTCCTCTCTCTTATTCCATATTTTGTGTTTTTGGCCATGTACGAATTTTAGAGAAATGAAGAGGTAAAATGAGCTTGCTCATGGTTCCAATTTCCAATATTCCTCTCTTAATGCCACCACCTACTAAACTATTTTTATCACCCTAAATTAATTCTTACTAACCATATATAGGTACTAACTTTTAATTGTATCTTTTAAGTCCAATCTATTTATCCAACCTTCAACTATTGGTTCAATTAAGTCTTAAGGCTTAATACACATAACCCAAGTACTTAATCAACTTATCTAAATTAATAATCTAATATCATGCTTCTTATTCTCTACTTATAATTAATATATATCTGTTCTCATAAAATAAAAATATCATTGATATACCATCATATGCCCAATGATTAAATGTAAATGCACATAACATGGATGATGAGAAAATGCAGGCGTTACACGTAGTGTTATTAGGTAGGTCGACGCGAATTGTCCCTTGTTTTCGTTATGCTGGCTCTTAAAATTTAGAACTACAAGAGTTGTTGACCAGTCAACTTCTCTCCAATTCTTAATTTCACTTTAGTTTATTAAGAATTTAGTTTATTCATCTTTCTTTATTTATTTATTCATATTTAGCTTATAGTTTCTTCTTCTTACGGAATGAGGGCTTTCACACTATAAAAATCGTATGCAATCGAATACTTGAGGCTAGTGAGTATAATATTTCAATTTTCTACCTTGCAGGAAATCAAGTTATAGGTTCTTTCAAGAAATCGACTGTGATTAGGTACTCTCACGCAAATTTTGCCTTGTTTTCATTATGGAATCATGGGAATGTATATGATAAGCTTCACCAGTGTTAGTGAACCATGAATTGATGATCAAGTAGGACGAGAGGCAAATCCATGCGCGTGATGGAGAAATCATATTACTTTCGATTAATCCAAGCGGGAGTGCATACATTTTGATATTTAGGACACATATGATGAAATAATTTGGCCAGAGTGTTATTAGGTAAACCCATATGAACTTCTCTTTCTTTTGGATAAGTTCGCTCATAAAATTTAGGACTGCGAGAGTTGTTGGCCAGTCAACTCCTCTCCAGTTCTTTATTTGACTTTAGTTTATTGATCTTACGTAATTTATGTACTCATATTTAGCTTCTAGTTTCTTCTTCTTATGAACTAAGGGCTTTTGTACTATGAAAACCATATACGACCGAATATTTAAGGATAGTGAGCATATTATTTTAGTTTCTACCTTGCAAAGAATTAAGTTCTGTGTTCTTTCAAGAATTCGCAGACCTATAAAGACTCACGCTAGCAAAACTAGACTTATCATTCACTTCGCTCTCTTCTTTAGTGTTCTTTGTCTACCATTGTGTTTAAATCAGTTCGATTTAATCCCTACGATTAGCCATGGAAGAGAATAAAGAACTGGACAATTTTTTTCTTTATCGGTTATGAAATCCTACCTGTGTTCTCATTTATTCGTTTGCTAGCGCGATAAGTCTACGTTTGCCAAGATGACTCTTGATCAGTCTACAAGGTTCTTGTACGAACCCAAAACTTGATCTCTTATAAGGTAGAAAATGGAAATAATATGCTCACTTGCCTCAAGTATTCATTTGCATGCAATTTCTATAATGCAAAAGCCCTTATTCCATAAGAACAAGAAACTAGAAGTTAAATATGAAAAAATAAATAAAGAATGATGAATAAACTAAAGTCAGATCATGGACCATAGAGGAGTTGACTGGTCAACAACTCTCGTAGTCCCAAGTTTTATGAGCTAGCTTTACGAAACCAAGGGAAAATTTGCATGGGCCTACCTAATAATACTCTGACACAAATTACTTCATTATATGCATTCCAAACATCAAAACGCTCGTATTTCCAATTTCATTATACTTGGATTAATTGAAAATAATAGGATTTATCCTAATGATGCACATCCTGAATTGAAATATATTGAAGTGCCTCGATTCTCCTCGTTCCCTTTTTCCTCCAAAAGACTCATCTGTGATCATTTTGACAATGATATCAGTACTTGATCAACTAATTTTCCTTTTTTTGCATTCGTCTAAGCATTGGATCGGCGCATGTGATTGCTGCTTCCACGCGATTTAACTTAACACTCATTTTTATGCTCACCAAATAAAACCAAACGATCATACTAAACATAGATTAGAAAGGGACAAATAAAAAAATTGAAGAAATGAGAACATAGGTAGGATTTCAGATCCAATAAGAAAAAAGTCGCAAGTTCTTTACTCTCTTCTATACGGCTAAGTGTAAGGATATAATAATATGCTTACTAGCCTCAAATATTCAGTTGTATATGATTTTCATAGTGCAGAAGCCCTCATTCCATAAAAAGAAGAAGTTATAAGTTAAATTTGAATAAATAAATAAATAAAGATGAATCAACTCAAGTCAAACCAAGAATTAGGAGGAGTGGACTAGTCAACAACTCTTGTAGTCCTAAATTTTATGAGCGAACTTAAGGAAAACAAGGGGATATTCGCATGGGTCTATCTAATAACACTCCGGCTCAAATTACTTCATTATATGTGTCCCAAACATTAAAACATGCGCATTCCTGCTTGGATTAATATAAAGCAACATGGTTTCTCCCTAACGTGCATAGATTTAGGTCTCATCTTGCTTGATCATCAAGTCACGCCCCAATGCCATCAGTAAAGCTTGTTAATTGCATTTCCATGATTCCTTACACCAATCCTTGTGTCATCAAGAGTCCTCATGCCTAGAGGAATAAGAAATGAGAGGAACAAGGAATGATAGAGATTCTAATGGTGCAAAACCTAAATCTCAATATTGTGGCATGTCATGATTCTCGTGGTTCCTTCTTTCCTCTAGAAGATTCGTCTGTGATCATTCGAAGAATGATATCAATACTCGTTAAGTAATTTTCTTTCTTTGCATTTGTCCAAGCAATGGATTAGTGCCTATGATTGCCGCATCCACGTGCTTTGACTAAACTATTGTGTGTATTCT
The DNA here is from genome assembly GCF_019578655.1 of Ricinus communis. Taxonomy (NCBI): domain Eukaryota; kingdom Viridiplantae; phylum Streptophyta; class Magnoliopsida; order Malpighiales; family Euphorbiaceae; genus Ricinus; species Ricinus communis. The sequence goes on along the minus strand of NC_063264.1, from coordinate 13,597,327 downwards.
CTCTAGAAAAAACCAAACCTACTAGATGGAGATTAGAAAGAGAGGCACAAAAGAAACAAAAAAAAATGAGAACATATATAGGATTATCAATCTGATAAGAAAAGAATCACAAGTTCTTTGTTCTTTTCCATACGACTAAACATCAGGATCAAATCGAATTGATTTAAATACAAGGGTAGACAAAGAACATAAAAAAAGGAAGGACGTGAGCGATAAGCCTATGTTTGCTAGCACGAGTGTTGAAAAGTCTAGAAGGTTCTTGAAAGAACTGATAACTTGATTTCCCATAAGGTAAAAAATTGAAATAATATGATCACTAGCCTTAAGTATTCAGTTGCATGCAGTTTTATAGTGCGAAAACCCTCATTCTATAAGAAGAAGAAACTAGAAGCTAAACATGAAAAAATAAATAACAAAAAATAAATAAATAAAAGTCAAATCAAGAAATAGAGAGGAGTTGACTGGCCAACAATACTCGTAGTTCTAAATTTTATTAGCCAGCTTAACGAAAATAAAGGAAAATTCTCGTGAGCAATACCTAATTACACTCTAACCTAAATTACTTTATTATATGCATCGCAAACATCAAATTATGCGCATTCCCACATGGATTAATTGAAAGCAACATGATTTCTCCATCAAACATGTGGATCTGTTTCTCGTCCTACTTTATCTTCAAGTCACATTAGAATGCCATCGATGAAGCTTGTCAATTACATTCCCATGACTCCTTAACAAAAATAAGGGAAATCCATGTTGGAGTACCTAATAATACTCCGACGCAATTTACTCATTATATGCCTCATAAGCATCAAAACGCATGCATTCTCGCTTGTATTAATTAAAAGCAATATTATTTCTCCCTTACGCACATGGATTTGCATCTTGTGCTGGTTGATCATCAAGTCATGCCCCAATGCCACCGGTCAAGTTTGTCAATTGCGTTCCCATGATTCCTTAATAAAAATAAGAGAAAATTCAAGTGGGCATACTAAATAACACTTGAAAAATTTTGGGCCTACCTAATAACACTCATACCCTAATTACTTTATTATATGCGTCCCAAACATCAAAAGGATCCATTATTGCTTGTATTATGCTTGGATTAATTGAAAACAACATGATTTCTCCCTTATGCCTGTTGCATTGCTATGATTCCTTCTCCCAATCCTTGGGTAATGAGGAGTCCTCGTGCCTAGAGGAACAAGAAATGATGGACACCCTAATTCTATAAATCCTAAATCAGAATATTTGGGCGTGCCTCGATTCTTGGCGTTCCCTCTTTCCTCCAAAAGATTCATCCACGATTATTCAGAGAATGATATCAATAATTCATCAACTATTTTTCTTTCTATACATTTGTCCAAGCATTGGATAAGTGCTTGTGATTGTCACTACCATGTGCTTTAACTCAACATTCATTTTTATGCTCGCTAAAGAAAACTAAACCGTCATATAAGACATAGATTAGAAAGAGATAAATAAAAGCAACGAATGAATGAGAACATAGATAGGATTTTGTATTCAATAAGGAATGAAATCGTCAGTTCTTTATTCTCTTCCATGGCTAAGCATAAGGATCAAATTAAATTGATTTAGATACAAGGGTAGACAAAGAACATAAAAGAAAGGAAGGACGTGAGAGATAGGTATAGGTTCGCTAGTACGAGTCTTCATAAGTTTGCAAAATTCTTGAAAGAACCCATATCTCAATTCTCTACAAGATAGAAAACTAAAATAATATGCTCACTAGGCTTAAATATTCAATTACATGCGATTTTCATAGTGCGAAAGCCCTCATTTCATAAGAAGAAGAAACTATAAGCTAAATTTGAATAAATAAATAAAGAAAGATGAATAAACTAAATTCAAGTCAAGAACTAGAGAGGAGTTAGCTAGCCAACAACTCTTGTAGTTCTAAATTCCAATTCATGATTTACACCACTGCGGTCTCCATTATTCTTTATTCCTCTATGCACGAGTGCTCCTGATGACACCGGGATTGGTGTAAGGAATTATGAGAACACAATTAACAAGCTAGACTAGTGGCATTGGGGCTTAACTTGATGATCAAGTAGGACGAGAAGTAAATCCATGTGCATAAGGGAGAAATCAAGTTGCTTTTGATTCAACCAGGTAGGAATTAGCACGTTTTGATGTTTGGCAGGCATATATGGACGCAAATGGGGCCGAAGTGTTATTAGGTATATTGACGCAAATTCTCCTTTATTTTCATTAAGGAATCTTAGGAATGCAATTGATAAGCTTGACTGGTGGCATTAGGGTGTAACTTGATGATAAAGCTATATAAGATGCAAATCCACACGCATAAGGGAGAAATCATGTTACTTTTGATTAATACAAGTGGGAATGCACACGTTTTGATGTATGAGAATCATATAATAAAGTAAATTGGGTTAGAATATTATTAGGTATGCCCATGCAAATTTCTCCTTATTTTTGTTAAGGAATCATGCGTACATAATTAACAAGCTTCACTTGTTGCCTGGAGCGTGACTTGATGATTAAGCAGGACGAGACAAAAATCCACGTGTGTGATGGAGAAATCATATTTCTTTTGATTAATCCAAGTGGGAATGAGCGCGTTTTGATGTTTGGCAGGCATATAATGAAGTAAATTGGGTCGGACTGTTATTAGGTACTCTAATGCAAATTTCCCTTTGTTTTTGTTAAGGAATCATGGGAAGACAATTGAAAAGCTTGATCGGTGGCATTGGAGTGCAACTTGATGATCAAGCAACATGAGATGCAAATCCACATACACAAGGGAGAAATCATTTTGCTTTTTATTAATACAAGTGGAAATACACGTGTTTTGATATTTTGGAAGTCATATAATGAAGTAAATTGGGTCGGAGTGTTATTAGGTATGCCCACACGAATTTTTGTTATTTTAGTCAAGGAATCATGGGAATGTAATTGACAAGCTTCACTAGTGGCATTGGAGCGTGACTTGATGATAAAAAACAACGAGATGCAAATCCACACGCGTGATGGAGAAATTATGTTCCTTTCCATTAATCCAAGTGGAAAAGTGCACATTTTGATGGTTGGAACGTATAAAATGAAGTAATTTAGGACAAAATTTTATTTGATAGGTTTACACGAATTATCCTTTATTTTCATTAAGCTGCCTCATAAAATTTTGGACTATGAGAGTTGTTTCCAGTTAACTCTTGTCTGGTTCTTATTTTGACTTTAGTTTATTCATCTTTCTTTATTTTCTCATTCATATTTAGCTTTTAGTTTCTTTTTCTTATGGAATAAGGGCTTACGCATTATGAAAACCGCATGCAACCGAATATTTAAGCATGGTGAGCATATTATTTAGATTTCTACCTTGCGAAAAAGCAAGGTATTGGTTCTTTCAAGAACTTTGCAGACTCATAAAGACTCGCACTAGAAAACCTAGATTTATCGCTCATGTCCTTCCTTTGTTTTGTGTTCTTTGTCTACCATTGTGTTTAAATCATTTCGATTTGATACTTATGCTTAGACATGGAAGAGAATAAAGAACTTGTAATTTCTTTCCTTATCAGATATGAAATCCTATCCAGGTTCTCATATATTCGCTTTTTTTGTTCGTCTCTTTCTAATTTATGTCTAGTATGATTGTTCGGTTTTATTAGGTGAGCATAAACATAAGTGTTAAGTTAAAGTGCATAGAAGATGCAACCATAGGCACCGGTAAATGCTTGGACAAATGCGAAGAAAGAGAATTAGTTGATGGAGTATTGATATCATTCTTTGAATGGTCGCGGGCAATTCTTTTAGAGGAAAGAGGAACACCGAGAATCAAAGCATGCCCAAATACTCCGATCCAGGATTTGCACCATTGGGATCTCCATCATTCCTTGTTCCTCTAGGATTGAGGACTCTTAATGACCCTAAGGATCTGTATAAGGAATCATAGGAATGCAATTGACAAGATTGACCGATGGCATTCGGGCTTAGCTTGATGATCAAATAGGAGGAGCCACAAATCCACATGTGTAAGGGAGAAATCATGTTGTTTTCAATTAATCCAAACATAATACAAGTGGCTGCGAGCGTTTTGATGTTTGTGATGCATATAATGAAGTAATTTGGGTCGGAGTGTTATTAGGTAGGCCCACCCAAATTTTCCTTTATTTTTGTTAAGTTGGCTCATAAAATTTAGAACTACGAGAGTTGTTTACTAGTCAACTCCTCTTTGGTTCATGATTTGACTTTAGTTTATTCATCATTCTTTATTTATTTATTCATATTTAGCTTCTCATTTGTTCTTCTTAAGGTGCTTCGCACTATAGAAACCGCATGCAATTGAATACTTGAGGCTAGTGAGCATACTACTTCAGGTTTCTAGCTTGCAAGTAATCAAGTTATATGTTCTTTCAAGAACTTTGCAGACTTATCTAGACTCGCACTAGCGAACATAGACTTATCGCTCATATCTTTCCTTTCTTTTATGTTCTTTGTCTACCCTTGCGTTTAAATCAATTTGATTTGATCTTACACTTAGCTGTATGGAATACAACAAAGAACTTCTGATTTCCTTCCGTATCATTTTATTCTTTTCTTTTGTGCCTCTCTTTCTAATATTTGTCTAGTACGATGGTTTGGTTTTATTTGAAGAGCATAAATATGAGTATTAAGTTAAAGCGCATGGAAGCGGCAATCATATGCACCAATCTAATCTTGGAAAAATATAAAGAAAGGAAATTAGTTGATGGAATATTGATATCATTTTCATAATGGTCACGGACGAATCTTTCAGAGGAAAGAGGGAATGACGAGAATTGCGACATGCCAAATATTATGATTCAGGATTTGCACATTGGAATCTCCATTATTACTTATTCCTCTATGCACGAGGGATCCTGATGACATAAGAATTAGCGTAAGGAATCAAGCTTGACTGATGGCATTGCAGTTTAGTCTGATGATCAAGCAGGACGAACATAAATCCATGGGTGTAAGGGAGAAATCATGTTGTTTTCAATTAATCAAAGCATAACACAAGCAATAATGTGAGCATTTTGATGTTTGGGATGCATATAATGAAGTAATTTTAGTTGGAGTGTTATTAGATAGGCCCACATTAATTTCTCCTTGTTTTTGTGAAGCTGGCTTATTAAATTTTAGGCTACGAGAGTTGTTGACTAATTAACTCCTCTGTCGTTCATTTGAGGCTAGTCAACATATTATTTTAGTTTTCTACCTTGTAGAGAATTAAGTTATGGGTTTTTTCAAGAACCTTGTGGATTTATAAAGACTCACACTAGCGACACTAGACTTATCGCTCATGTCCTTCCTTTCTTTTATGTTCTTTATCTACCATTGTGTTTAAATCAATTCGATTTGATCCTTATGCTTAGCCATTAAAGAAGAATTGGCAATTCTTTTCTTATCGGATACGGCATATTCATTTGTTCATTTGCTAGCACGATAATTATATGTTTGCTGGTATGAGTCTTGATTGGTCTGTAAAGTTCTTGTACGAACCCAAAACTTGATCTTTGATAAGGTAGAAAATGGAAATAATATGCTCACTTACCTCAAGTATTTAGTTGTGTGCAGTCTCTTTAGTGCGAAAGCCCTCATTCCATAAGAAGAAGAAACTAGAAGCTAAATATGAATAAATAAATAAAGAATGATGAATAAATTAAACTCAAATCATGGACCATATAGGAGTTAACTGGTCAACAACTCTAGCAGTTTTAGATTTTATGAGCCAGCTTTACAAAACTAAGAGGAAATTAGTGTGGGCCTACGTAATAATACTTCGATCCAGATTACTTCATTATATGCGTTCCAAACATCAAAATGCTCGCATTCCCGTTACACTTGGATTAATTGAAAACAATAGGATTTCTCCTAATGGTGCAAATTTTGAATCAGAATATTTGGGCATACCTCGATACTTGGTATTCCCTCTTTCCTCCAAAACATTCCTCTATGATTATTTAGAGAATGACATCAATACTCGATCAACTAATTTTCTTTCTTCACATTTGTCCAAGCATTGGGTCGGTGCCTATTATTGCTGCTTCTACATACTTTAACTCAATACTCGTGTTTATGCTCGCCAAATAAAACCAAACCATCATACTAAACATAGAATATAAAGGGACAAATAAAAGAAATGAAGAAATGAGAACATAGGTAGGATGTCAGATCCAATAACAAAAGAAATTGCAAGTTCTTTATTCTCTTCCATACGACTAAGTGTAAGGATCATCAAGTCCCACTTGGATTAATTGAATTAACATGATATGTGTCTCGTGGATCATCAAGTCACGCTACAATGCCACTGATAAGCTTGTCAATTACGTTCCTATGACTCCTCAACAAAAATAAAGGAAAATATGCATGGCATACCTTATAATATTCCGGCCTAATATGCTTCGTTATATGCCTCCCAAGCATTAAAACGCATGCATTCGCACTTGTATTAATCGAAAGCAATATGATTTTTGTCTTACGTGCGTGGATTTGCATCCTGTGATGCTTGATCATCAAATCACGCCCCAATGCCATCGGTCAAGCTTGTCAATTGCGTTCCCATGATTCCTTAACAAAAATAAGGAGAAATTTGAATGAGAGAACCAATTAACACTTAAGCCTGATCTACTCCATTATATGCCTCCCAAACATCAAAACGCACTTATTCCTACTTGGGTTAATAGAAAGCAAAGTGATTTCTCCTTTATGTGGGTGGATTTCTATCTCGTCTTTCTTGATCATCGAACTAAGCCCTAATGCCACGGATCAAGCATGTCAATTCCATTCCTAAGATTCCTTATGCTAGTCCTTGTGTCATCAAGAGTCCTCGTGCCTTGAGGAACAAGGAATGATGGAGATCCAATGGTGCAAATCCTAAATCGAAATATTTGGGTATGTCTTGATTCTCAACGTTCCCTCTTTCCTCCAAAAGATTCATCTGATATCATTCAGAGAATGATATCAATACTCGATCAACTAATCTTATTTCTTCACATTTGTCCAAGCATTGGATAGGTGCCTATGATTTCTGCTTCTGCGCGCTTTAAGTCAACACTTGTGTTTATGCTCCCAAAATGAATTCAAATCATCATGCTAGACAGAAATTAGAAAGAGAGACAAAAGAAATAAACAAAATGAAATATAGGTAGACTATTTTATTAGAAAGAAATCATAATTTTTTGTTCTCTTCCATATGGCTAAGCGTAAGGATCAAATCAGATTGATTTAAAAAAAAGGGTAGATAAAGAATACAAAACAAAGGAAAGACATGAGCGATAAGTCTAAGTTTGCTAGCACGAGTGTTGATAATTCCATAAGGTTCTTGAAAGAACCCATAAGTTGATTTCCCGCAAGGTAGAAAGCTGAAATAATATGCTCACTAGCCTCATTATTCGGTTTCATGCAGTTTTTATAGTGCAAAAGCCATTAATCTATAAGAAGAAGAAACTAGAAGCTAAATATGAAAAAATAAATAAATAAAGATGAATAAACTAAAGTCAAATCAAGAACTAGATAGGAGTTTACTGGCCAACAACTCTCGTAGTCTTAAATTTCATTAGCCAGCTTAACAAAAATAAGAGAAAATTCTTGTTAGCATACCTAATAACAACACTCTAGCCCAAATTACTTCATTATATGAGTCCTAAACATCAAATTATATGCATTCTCACATGAATTAATAAAAAACAACATGATTTCTCCATCATGCGTGTTATTTATGTCCCGTTCTGCTTGATTATGAAGTCATGCTACAATGTCATAAACGAAGCTTATCAATTACATTCCCATGACTCCTTAACGAAAATAAGGAATAATCCATGTGGGCAATACCTAATAATACTCTGGCCTAATTTGCTTCATTATATGCCTCCAAAGCATCAAAATGTATTCTCGCTTGTATTAATCAAAAGCAATATGATTTCTCCCTTATGCGCATGGATTTGCATCTTATGCTGGTTGATCATCAAGTCATGCCCCAATGCCACCGATCAAGCTTGTCAATTGGGTTCCTATGATTCCTTAATGAAAATAAGGGAAATTTCTAGTGGGCATAATAACACTCCAACAATTGTGGGCCTACCTAATAACACTCAGACTCTAATTACTTTATTATATGCGTCCCAAACATCAAAAGGCTCCATTATTGCTTGATGCAAGTGCAGACATTCTATAGTGGCATGAATACAGCCACTAGACAAATGGTAGATGCAGCTGCAGGGGGAGCTATCAATAACAAAACACCTGAGCAAGCCTAAGATTTGATAGAAGAGATGGCCACCAACACTTATCAGTGGCAAACTCCACAAGCTAGTGGTCCAAAGCCCATTGTATATCGGGCTGAGGCAGATCCTACAGTAGCTTTGGCGGCACAAGTAGAGCTACTTTCCAAAAAGATAGAACAACTTCAGATGTCGGTCCAAGCAGTTCAGCCCGGATGTGAATTCTGTGGTGGACCGCATTACAGTGCCAATTGTAAAGCGTGAGGTATGTTTGCATCTTCTATGCCTACTAATGTTTCTAATGTTGAGCATGTTGATTATGCAGGTAGGCAGCACAATGATCCCTACAGCAATACATACAACCTAGGGTGGAGGAATCATCCTAATTTTGGATGGAGGAATGCCAATAACCAAGGTCCACCAGGATATCAGAGGTTGCATCCGCAGCAACCTATGCATTATGTTCCCTATCAACTAGAAGGTTCACTGCCATTCAGAATCAACAAGCTTCAATTCAGAACTTAGAAACTCAAATTGGGCAGTTGTCTAGGATTATGGCTGAGAGGTAGCCAGGCACGCTTCCAAGTAACACAGAATCTAATCCAAGGGAGCAGGCCAAAGCAATTACTTTGAGATCGGTAAGGAACTTCCTAGTCCATCTAAGCCTTTCATTAATGATGATTCTGATGTGCACGTGGATGAGTCGAAAAAGAAAGATAAGCCTGAGGAGAAAGAAAAGGGAGCAGTTGAAGAGAAGGAGGATTTGAAGAAGATCCCTTCAAGGCCATACCAACCTCCCATTCCATTCCTGCAAAACTCAAGCAGGATAAAGTTGATCAGCAATTCAGCAAATTTTTAGATCTTTTTAAATAATTGCGGATTAACTTGCCTTTTGTTGAAGCTATTTTGCAGATGCCAAAGTATGCGAAGTTTTTAAAAGAAATTCTAAGCAACAAGAGGAAGTTAGAGGATTTGGGATTGGTGATCTTGAATGCAGAATGCTCAGCAGTGTTTCAGAGCGAGGTTCCAGTCAAACGACGCGATCTAGGGAGTTTTACTATACCTTGTTTGACTGAGGATAAATTGAAATTGCTAGCATTAGCTGATTTGGGAGCTAGCATCAATTTGATGTCTAGTTCATTGTTTGAGGAGTTAAGACTAAGCACTTCTAAGCTAACTCCTACCAGGATGAGTATACAACTAGCAAACATAACTGTTAAGTACCCAAAAGGGATTATAGAGGATGTGCTAGTTAAAGTTAATAAATTTATATTTCCTGTGGATTTTTGTGTCATGGATAAGAATGGCGAGAGTGATGTCCCATTGATCCTAGGCGGACCATTTTTAGCTACATCTAAAGCTTTGATAAATGTTAATAGCGGAAAGCTGGAACTTAGGGTAGATGATGAGAGCATTACATTTGATTTGACTAAATCCTTGAGATACCCATATGAGCATGATGGTACTGTCTGTTCGATTGATTTTATTAGTGATATTTTGGAATGTCAATTGTTGGAGCAGCTAGAGCACTTATTAGCTGCTGATGTTAATGATGAAAAGACTGATGGTTTTGTTGATTTTGACAGGTCAGGAGTAAAGAAGCTGAAGCCTTCTTTGGAGGTGCTGCCCGTTCTTGAGTTGAAGGAGTTGCCAGTGCACTTAATGCATGCCTACCTAGATGAAGTAAAGCAATTACCGGTTATTATTTCCGCTCATCTCACACCTGAGGAGAGGGAGATGATGCTGTGTATTTTGAGAAGGTATGCAAAGACATTTGCATATAAGATGGCTGACATACTAGGAATAAACCGAGTTACTGCCTTCATAAGATTTTGATGGAGGATGAGTTCAAACCGGTGGTGCAGCCACAAAGGCGGTTGAACCCTCATATGAAAGAGGTGGTTAAAAAGGAGGTAATTAAACTTCTGGATGCAGGTTTAATTTACCCTATTTCTGACAGTGGTTGGGTGAGTCCTGTGCAAGTGGTTCCTAAGAAAGGGGGCATGACGGTGGTGAAAAATGAAAAGGAGGAGCTGATCCCTACACGAACGGTAACAGGCTTTCGAGTTTGCATAGACTACCGACGCTTGAATGATGTAACCCGAAAGGACCACTTTCCCCTTCCTTTTATCGATCAAATGCTTGAGAGGCTTTCAGGCCATAAGTATTATTATTTCCTTGACGGTTTTTCTAGCTATTTTCAGATTCCCATAGCACTAGAAGACCAAGAGAAGACGACATTCACTTGTCCTTATGGCACTTTTGCCTATAGGAGGATGCCGATTGGCTTATGTAATGCCCCTACGACCTTTCAGCGGTGTATGATGGCCATTTTCCATCACATGATAGAGGAGTCGATGGAGGTCTTTGATGTGTGCTAAGTCAAGCAAGACTATGACCTAAGGCAGTGTACCTATCAGTGGAGTACAGCTAACGGCGAGTACCAAGTGTCGTATTCCCCAAAGAACGTGTGAACCTAAATATACTCAATCTTCTCTGTTATCTAATCACATAACATAAATGGTGTTGATGAATAATTTCTAAATTAAATAATAGCTACTCTAATTGTTGTCGAACTACGTATACTAGGGAATGATTAATTCAAGTAAAAGAATAACCCTTTGGGAATTCTTGTCTCTAAGGAATGGAAACTAAGGGTGGAATTGATTGATTGAATCCAATTTCCATGGGAAAGTCTCTACACAATTAATGCCTTTCTCAAGGACACTAACATCTTAACTTAGATTAATTAGGTTCAAATCTCTTCCTAACTCTAATTACCCAAATTAGCATTATATACCATTTAACACTATTGAGAGTTGTTAATTCTCAATCCGGTAGAACGAAAATCCTATCTCTAGGTGAATTCAATTCTAGGTTGCAAAGGACAATCCAAACCTAAACATCTTTCTCAAGATCATTCAAATTTCAAAAATCATTCAACAAGATATGAAGAACAAATCAATAAATACTTCCATTGCAAACCAATATTGACAATCGATACATTCAATTCAAAATTGAAGTACAAAAATCCCTAGATAAAGAACCCCAATGGGTTAATAAGCTTAGCTAATCATGTTCATAATCACAACCAATAAGAATTCAATTACAAAAAAAAATGAGTAAAGGTAGAGGAACCCGAATACACCCTTGGATGAGAGTGAACAGCTCCAATTCCTCGTGCCCGATTTTGGATCGATTCTTGTTCCTCTTACTCGGATTGAAACCAATCGACAATCCTCGCCAATCTTTGATCTTCGAAGAGAATCCAAGTGAAACCTTGATCCAAGTCTCCTTTTCTCTTAGTTTCAACTCAGAAAACCCTTAGACAGGGAAAAAGATGAGTTTTGGACGTTCTAACCCTAGCTGCCTTCCTTTTTTTCCTCTCTTCATTCTTTTAATTAATACCCCTGTCGCCTCAAACACGGCCGTGTCCCTGGCCGTGTTCAGGACACGGGCTGGTGTTCCTGGCCGTGTTACTCTCTATGGACGTGCTCCATAAGGTCTACTTCTTCTTTGATGTCCAACACGGCCGTGTTTGTGACCGTGCTAAGAACACGGCTAGTGTTGAGACCAACACGGCCATGTTCAGCTTCCTCATGCTCGTACTTAGCTCGTTTCGGCAGCTTTGACGTCCAATTATGCTCCAATTCTTTCCTTTTTCATTATTTGACTTCTTTTGGACCTAATGCACACAAACATACGCATACGGTGAGTGTTGGTACCGATTCACATCCAAATATCCATAAAATCGATCTTAAAAACCCCATTTAGATGTGTGTATTTTACGCACATCAGTCTTCATGGATGACTTCTCTATATTCGGTAACTCTTTTTCCCATTGTTTGCAAAATTTGGAAAGGATATTAGCTAGGTGTATTGAAGCTAACCTTGTGTTGAATTGGGAAAAATGTCATTTTATGGTCCAAGAGGGTATAGTCTTAGGACATAAAGTGTCACATGCAGGGTTGGAAGTAGATAGAGCTCAAGTAGAAGTTATAAGTAAACTACCTCCCCCTACTTTGGTTAGGGCTGTTAGAAGTTTCTTAGGGCATGCAGGGTTCTATAGAAGGTTCATTAAGGACTTTTCTAAGATTTCTAGGCCTTTAACTCAATTGCTAGTAAAAGACATACCTTTTGAATTTGATGATGATTGTTTAAGAGCTTTTGAGTTATTAAAGGAAAAACTAACCACGGCTCCCATCATGGTTTCTCCTGATTGGGAGCTCGCCCTTCGAAACTTATGTGCGATGCTAGTGATTTCGCAGTTGGAGCTGTTTTAGGCCAGCGCAAGGAGAAGAAATTCCAGCCTATTTACTACGCTAGCAAGACGCTTACGGATGCCCAAGAACACTATACAACCATAGAGAAGGAGCTCCTAGCTGTCGTGTTCGCTTTTGACAAATTCCATTCCTACCTTGTGCTGTCAAAGACAATTGTTTACACGGATCATTCTGCTTTAAGGTATTTATTTTCAAAGCATGATTCTAAGCCAATATTGATTCGTTGGTTTCTTCTTTTATAGGAATTTGACTTGGAAATTAAGGACAAACGAGGAGCTGAAAATCGTGCAGGAGACCATCTTTCTCAATTAGAGAACCTGCACTTGGAGGAGCTTAATGAGAAAGAGATCGATGAATTCTTTCCGGATGAGCATCTATGCTCAATTCAGGTGGCAAACGCTATTCCTTGGTTTTCTGATTATGCAAATTATTTGGCTGCAAGGGTACTCCCAAAGGGTATGATGGGCCAGCAAAAGAAGAAATTCTTTGCTGACTTGAAGTATTACATTTGATACGACCCCTTCTTGTTTAGAATTTGTGCAGATCAAATTATCAGGAGGTGTGTATATGGGGAGGAGATCATTTAAATTCTCAAGCATTGTCATGAGGGACCGGTTGGTGGACACCAACCCGCAAACCATACGGCTAGGAAGGTTATGGATGCTGGTTTTTATTGGCCGACTATCTTCTAGGATGCACGAGCATATGTCCAGGTTTGTGATGCATGCCAACGGTTAGGTAATATTTCTACTCGAGATGAAATGCCCCAATATAGTATACAAGTGTTGGAAATTTTCGATGTTTGGGGCATTGATTTTATGGGTCCTTTTCCTTCTTCATATGGATGCAAGTATGTAATGGTGGCTGTTGAATATTTTTCTAACTGGCCTGAGGCACAAGCCTTGCCTACTAATGATGCTAGGGTAGTTGTGAGGTTCCTTAAGAGACTATTCTCTAGGTTTGGAACACCTCGAGCATTAATTAGTGATAGGGGAACCCATTTCTGTAATTCTCAACTTGAGAAAGTGCTTAAAAGATATGGAGTATCTCAATGATTCTCCACGCCTTATCACCCACAAACGAGTGGGCAAGTAGAGGTTACTAATAGGGGGCTTAAGCGCATTTTAGAGAAGACTATAGGAGCTAGTAGGAAAGATTGGACTACAAAGCTAGATGATGCTTTATGGGCATTTAGAACTACCTATAGGACTTCTACAGGGTTCACTCCTTTTAGGCTTGTGTATGGAAAAGGTTGTCATTTACCTGTGGAGCTAGAACATAAAGCATTATGGGCACTTAAATCGTTTAACTTTGATTTGGATAGCGCAGGTAGACAAAGGCAGTGGCAAATAAATGAGCTAGAGGAGTGGCGTCAACAAGCCTATGAAAATTCAACAATCTACAAGGCGAAGACCAAACAATGGCATCACAAGCGATTGAAGAATTTGAAGGAATTTAACGTAGGAGATAGTGTGTTGTTTTTTAACTCTCGTCTCTGTTTATTTCCAGGGAAGCTAAAGAGACATTGGTTGGGGCCATTTACAGTGACGGAAGTCTTCCCTTATAGTGCGGTTGAAGTGCATCATCCGGAAAAGGGAAATTTCAAGGTTAATGGGCAGAGGTTGAAGCATTACCTTGGACGGTCACTGGATGTGGAGGAGCATGTGAATTGGGCGCTCCATTTCTGATTCAAAGAAAAGAATAAAGTCCAGCTTATGACTTTAAAGAAGCTTGTTTCTTTTATTTTCATTTTAATTCTTTAGTTTTCATTTTTTTTTCTTTTCATTTTGGGTATTAATTTTTGTTTGAATTATGTGAACTTAGGTGATTAGGTTTTACAGTTGGTTTTTGCTCCTGTATGTTACACTACTTCCGACCCTCAGAGAGCAGCCACTCCTCCACCACAGACCAGCCAGTGTCTTGATATACCTGCTGATGCACCTCTTTTCACTCTGGAGCTATAGTCACGATAGTATTAGTTCCTTTTCCTTTTTCATTTCTTATATTTTGTACACTGAGGACAATGTGTCCTTCAAGTGTGGGGTGGTGATATTTATATACACTTATTTTCATGTTTTTATTATTTTGTATATGAAATTCAGATCCTTTTCTAGTGTATATATCGCATTTCATTTATCCCATCTCAGTTATTTGTTTATTCTTTGTTATTTTTTGTAAACCTTTGAAAATTTTTCACTTTGTTTCAATGCTCTTACTGTTGACTTGCTTTTAAAATCCTGTTTATGTCCATATGATCGGGTAAAACCGATAGTCTTGAGTTTTGCGGAAGAATGTAAGATAATTAGTTTGAGTTTTGCACTAAGTTGCTTTGGTTTATTTAATTCTGTTTTGATGATTTTTGTTTGGAACCTACTCAAAAGCACACTTGTGAGAAATTGAGCCTAAATTGTAAGCATACACTTTAAATGCTTGTATTTATTTCTTGTTGAGAGTGCGAATTATTGTCTTTACTTTTAGAACTTGCTCGGTAATGCTTATGAGGGCCACAAGGAGAGTTTAACACTTTGGTATGATAAAGGCACTTAGGTTTTTCATTCTAGCCAAATAGCCTTCATTCGTTTATTGATTCTGTAGATAACCCCTTCTTTCACCATTTTTTTAATCATATTCCATGACCACTTAGTTTTATTCTGCTTTGGGTTATGATTTTACATATGAGTTATTTTTATTGGGAATTTTTGTCTTGGGAATAGCGTTGGAATCTTGTAGCAGCTTTCTTCAATCCAAAAGAAATTCACTCTATTATGTGAATGTTCTTCCCTTATGAAAAAAAAGAAGAAGAAGGAAAAAATATAATAAGAAGAATAAGAGGGAAGGGTGATGAAAAGAAAGAAAGTAAGTAAGCTAATTGCTTAATTGCTTCTCGGAGTTTACATTTTGACTTGATTCCTATTTCCCACCTTGGACTACTGTCCATTGTTTACCCCTTATGATCATTATGGCTTGTGTGCAAGTCATGTATTTCATTGCAGAACACCATAGGTTCAACTCTAACCAAATTTACCTACCCCTATCTAATCCTCATTACAACCTTTATAAAGACCTCTTGACATGGTTGTTGACTCTCCATAAGTGGTAGGAGTAGGATTTAAGAGCAGGCATATAGTAAGTAAGGTAGTAGTTGATGCATTGAGTGATTAAACACTACCCTTTAAACACTTTGAGTGATTTAGAGTGAATCTGGTAAGGAGTTGGTTCTGAATAATTTTATTGAGATAGTGTTTTGCGAATTATTGGCATCTTGGTTGTGATACTTGAATTGATTACTTCATTTCTTTTTGTTTGACTTGCGCTTATTAAGGATATGTGCAGGAGCTCCCTAGCTTGTCTGTCAGTTCAACTGTTGTTCATTAGTGGTTTATTTTCCTTATTTTACTTTTGAGTGCTTGAGGACAAGCAATGAGCTAATTGTGGGGTTATTTGATGTGCGTAAAATACATGCATCTAAATGGGGTTTTTAAGATTGATTTTATGTATATTTGGATATGAATTGGTCCCAACACTCACCCTATGTGTCTGTTTGTGTGCATTAGGTCCAAAAGAAGTCAAAGTATGATAAAGGGAAGAATTGGAGCATAATTAGACGTCAAAGCTGCCGAAGCAAGCTAAGTATGCCCATGAGGAAGGTTAACACTGCCGTGTTGTATTCAACATATTGGATGCAACAAACATTAAAGAAAAAAAGGTTTTTAGGGAGCACGGCCACAAAGAGTAACATGAGCATAAACACCAGAATGTGTTGGGAACACGGGAATCAACACGGCCATGTTCATGGCAGCTGGTCAAATTCATTTAAAAAGAAAGAAAAGAGAAAAAGGGAGGCAACTAGGGTTAGAACGTCCAAAACTCATCTTTTTCTCTGTCTAAGGGTTTTCTGAGTTAAAACTAAGAGAAAAGGAGACTTGGATCAAGGTTTCACTTGGATTCTCTTCGAAGATCAAAGATTGGTGAGGATTGTTGATTGGTTTCAATCCGAGTAAGAGGAACAAGAATCGATCCAAAATTGGGCACGAGGAATTGGAGCTATTTACTCTCATCCAAGGGTGTATTCGGGTTCCTCTACCTTTACTCATTTTTTATAATTGAATTCTTGTTGGTTGTGATTATGAACATGATTAGCTAAACTTATTAACTCATTAGGGTTCTTTATTTAGGGATTTTTGTACTTTAATTTTGAATTGAATGTATTGATTGTTAATATTGGTTTGCAATAGAAGTAATTATTGATTTGTTCTTCATATCTTATTGAATGATTTTTGAAATTTGAATGATCTTGAGAAAGACGTTTAGGTTTGGATTGTCCTTTGCAACCTAGAATTGAATTCGCCTAGAGATAGGGTGTTCGTTCTACCGGATTGAGAATTAACAACTCTCAATAGTGTTAAATGGTACATAATGCTAATTTGGGTAATTAGAGTTAGGAAGAGATTTCAACCTAATTAATCTAAGTTAAGATGTCAGTGTCCTTGAGAAAGGCATTAATTGTGTAGAGATTTTCCCATGGAAATTGGATTCAATCAATCAATTCCACCCTTAGTTTCCATTCCTTAGAGACAAGAATTCCCAAAGGGTTATTCCTTTACTTGAATTAATCATTCCCTAGTATACGTAGTTCGACAACAATTAGAGTAGCTATTAGTTAATTTAGGAATTATTCATTAACACTAATTATTTTCTGTGATTAGATAACAGAGAAGATTGAGTAGATTTAGGTTCACACATTCTTTGGGGAATACGACACTTGGTACTCGCCGTTAGCTATACTCCACTGATAGGTACACTGCCTTAGGTCATAGTCTTGCTTGACTTAGAACACATCAATTGGACTCCAAATAGCTTCACTTGATTATCTTGGGATTATCTTGACTTGTTCATACCTCCATATGTCGATTAAGTTGATAAGAGTATGTTGAGGCCCATTGTTTTGCTTAAGCCCTTGGACTTTGAATCTGACTAGGACTCTTAGTTGGATTATGATTCCTAGTGGAAATAGGATTCCTTTCATCGCTTGAACTCCTGATGTCATCAGGACTCCTTGCTAGATTAGGATTCCTAATAGGATTAGGAATCCTTGTTGAAGTAGGATTCCTTGAGCAAGTAGGATATCCATCATTAGAATTCCTTGTGCTACATGGGTTCTCATTAAGTCATACTAGCAAATCTAGACTTATCGCTCACGTCCTTTTTTTATTTGTGTTCTTTGTCTACCCTTGTGTTTAAATCAATTCGATTTGATTCTTACGCTTAGCCATATGGAAGAGAATAAAGAACTTGGGGTTTCTTTTCTTATTGGATCCGAAATCCTACCTATATTCTCATTTCTTCATTTCTTCATTTCTTTTCTTCATCCCTTTCTAATCTATGTCTAGTATGATGGTTTTGTTTTATTTGGAAAGCATAAACATGAGTGTTGACTTAAAGCGTATGGAAGCGGTAATCAAAGGCACGATCTAATGCTTGGACAAATGCGAAGAAAGAAAAATAGTTAATTGAGTATTGATTTCATTCTCCAAATGATCACAAACGAATATTTTAGAGGAAAGAAGGAACAACGAGTATCGAGGCACGCCCAAATGTTCAGATTCAAGATCTGCACCATTAAGATCACTATCATTTCTTATTCCTCTAGGCACGAGGACTCTTGATGACACAAGGATTGACCTAAGGAATCATCGGAACGTAATTGACAAGGTTGGCTGGTGGATTGGGATGTGACATGATGATCAAGCAGGACAAGACCTAAATCCATACACGTAAGAGAGAAATCATGTTGTTTTCAATTAATCCAAGCGTCATACAAGCGGGAATGCGAGCATTTTGATGTTTGGGACGCATATAATGAAGTATGCGTGACTTGATGATCAAGCAGGACGACACATGTATCCATGCGTGTGATGGAGAAATCATGTCACTTTCAATTAATCCAAGTGCGAATGCGCACATTTTGATGCTTGGGATGCATATAATGAAGTAATTTAGGCCGGAGTGTTATTAGGTATGCCCACGTGAATTTTTCCTTGTTTTCGTTAAGCTGTCTCATAAATTTAGGACTACAAGAGTTGTTGGCTGGTCAACTCCTCTCTAGTTCTTGATTTGACTTTAATTTATTCATCTTTATTAGCATTAAAGTAAGCCTCTTTGTACATAACTACAAACAGGGGTCGATTGGTCAAGAAGGCTCTTTTCACCTCACTCTCTCTTGCACAAAAACTCTTTTTCCTCCCATTTTTCTTACGTTTCATACCCTCACCTTTTATTTCTCTCATGCACATACTCTCTTTATTTTATTCTTTTTGTGCACTTATGCTCTCATTTTCTTTCTTTTCTTGAGTACCATCACTCATGTGTTTTGTATTGGTCTCCTTTTTCATGCGCATTTGGTCTTCATACACCTCTTTGGGTGTCAAAGGAACAAGTGTAATAGATTTGGCACTCATTACAAAAGAGTATTTGTTAGTAAAACCATCATGAATGACTCATCTATCAAATTGCCATGGGCGGCCTAAAAGAATAGGTCCAGCATACATAGGCACCACATCACACAATACCTCATCCTTATACTTACCAATAGAGAAAGCCACTAGTACTTGCTTAGCAACTTTAACCTCACAACAATCATTCAACCATTGAAACTTATATGCCCTATGGTGTTTAAAAGTTGGCAAACATAATTTTTGAACAAGTTCGACACTAGCCATAGTGGTATAACTACCCCCATCAATTATCATGTTACATACCTTATCATTGACTTCGTATCTAGTATGAAAGTTATTGTCTCTTTGTACCTCTTCCTCTTTTGCTTGCAAACTCAATGCTTGCCTTGCCATTAATTTATCACCTTGTTCGCTCTTGGTCAATATCATCTTCTAGGGGTAGCATCTCTTCTTATTCTTCACTTTCGGACTTCACTTCCCTATTGTCCCTCATAATCATGGATCTTTTGTTTGGACATTGAGAAGCTATGTGGCCCATTTACAAACACCTAGAACATTTAATATCTATAGTTTTGGATGTTTGAGGAGTGGATTTACTTAGAATTTTTTACTGCCCTCCATTTTAGTATCCTTGAAAGACTCAAATTTAGGCTTAGAAACAATCTTGTCATCCTTCTTCCAACTTGACTTCCATGAGAAAGTTAAGCCCGAATTGGTTTTGGCACTCTTGCTCTTCAATTATCTCTCAATCTTCATGGCCATGTGCAACATATCCTCCATCTCCACATAGTGTTGAAGTTCAACCACATTAGTTATATCTCGGTTAAATCCATGCAAGAACCTTGCCATTGTTGCTTCACGGTCTTCTTCTACATTAGCTCGAATAATTTTAATCTCCATTTGTTTATAATATTCTTTAACACCCTTAGATCCTTGCACTAGACTTTGCAATCTATTATGCAACTCTCTATGATAATGTTGACAAGTAAAACGTTTCCTCATCACAGCTTTCATCTCCTCCCATGTGGAAATAGGATGCTCTCGATTCCTCCTACTCATCACAAGTTGGTCCCACCAGGGAATGCAAGTATTTTGATGTTTGGAACGCATATAATGAAGTAATTTGGGTTGGAGTATTATTATATAGCCCATGCAAATTTTCCTTTTTTTGTTAAGCTGGCTCATAAAATTTGGGACTATGAGAATTATTGACTAGTCGACTCCTTTCTATTTCTTATGGAATATGGGCTTTCGCACTAAAAAACTACATGCATCGAACATTTGAGGCCAATGAGCATATTATTTTATTTTCTACCTTACGGCAATTCAAGTTATGGGTTCTTTTAAGAACTTTGTGGACTTATTAATACCTGTGCTAGCGAGCATAGACTTATCACTCACGTCCTTCCTTTCTTTTGTATTCTTTATTTACCCTTTCATTTAAATTAATTTGATTTGATTCCTATGCTTAGTCATATGGAAGAGAACAAAGAACTTTTGATTTTATTCCTTATCGGATCCGAAATCCTATCTATGTAATCATTTTGTTCCTCTCTTTCTAATCTCTGTATAGTATGATGGTTTTTTTTATTTGGGGAGCATAAACACGAGTGCTGAGTGAAAGCGCATGGAAGCGGCATGATGCAACAAAAACAAGAACTATAAATGATCCTTTAAGCTTTTAAGGAGGTCCAATGACAAGATCCTAGTCTAAAAGGATGCAAAAAGCTTTGTTGGGCTTAATTAAAGATATTCGGAGTGTTCAAACATAATAAGGCTCAGCCCAAGGCTTAGGATTGTAAAAAGGGACCAAAATCATCATTC
Source organism: Ricinus communis (assembly GCF_019578655.1). Classification (NCBI taxonomy): domain Eukaryota; kingdom Viridiplantae; phylum Streptophyta; class Magnoliopsida; order Malpighiales; family Euphorbiaceae; genus Ricinus; species Ricinus communis. The sequence goes on along the minus strand of NC_063264.1, from coordinate 13,576,540 downwards.
AGTGCAATAAGTTTGGGATGAAATCAAAGGTCCAATACAATTCATTTAAATCCTTTTTATTTTCATTTTTATTAAGTTTTCTTAAGTTACAGTGTGATTAGTTGTCATTTGGAGTCACACAATGGATGCACATGATTAGTTGTCATTTCAAAGTTATAAAATTATTGCCATCAATGTTAAAATAACCATTTTTAATGAGTTTTAATGGGATTAAAAGGAAAAACATGGGAAAGCTCAAAAGACATCCATTTAGCATTCTTTGTCTTGTTTTGGCTATAAATATCAAAGCAAAATTCATTTGTTAAAATCAATTTGATGAATGATAATCTTTATTTGCTCTTTGTGAGTGTTTCTGCTTAAGTTCTTGCATGAACTTTGAACTTATCAAACTATTTTTAATTTTTGGCATTCTTTAACAAAAACCTTATGTTGGATTCTTAACTTATCAAGTTATACTTGATTTGTGGGGTTTGCAGTTGAATTCAAGTGCTAGTTTCATTGTTGGAACTAGTATTCCCTAACTTCACTTGAGGAGATCTTTGGATTTTGGAATCATCTTGATTGGAGGTTATTTTCTTGCATTCCATATGTATCATAACTCATTAGTTATTCGGGGGTGTGGCTGGTAAGATGATGATATCCTATCACGGCAAGCATAGGCACCAATCTAATGCTTGGACAAATACAAAGAAAGAAAATTAGTTGATGAAATATTTATATCATTCTTCGAATGATCGCAGACTAGTCTATTGGAGGAAAGAGGGAAAGACAAGAATCGAGGCATTGAACAAATATTCTGATTTAAGATTACATCATTAGGGTCTCCATCACTCCTTGTTCCTCTAGGCACGAGAACTCTTGATGACATAAGGATTGGCATAAGGAAACATGGGAATGCATTTGGCAAGCTTGACTGATGGCATTAGTGCTCAACTTGATGATCAAGCGTAATGAGATGTAAATACGTGCACGTAAGGGAGAAATCATGTTTTGTTTGATTAATCCAAGTGGGAATGACCACGTTTTAGTATTGAGTATTATTGTCATTCTCTAAATGATTGCAGATGAATCTTTTAGAGGAAAGCGGGAACGACATGAATGGAGGCACGACCAATTATTCTGATTTAGGATTTGCACCATTGGGGTCTTTATTATTCTTTGTTCCTCTAGGCATGAGTACTCTTGATGGCATAAAGATTAGCATAAGGAATTATCATAATGTAGTTGACGAGCTTGATCAGTGGCACATAGGCGTGACTTGATGACCAAGCAGGAAGAGACGCAAATTTATGCATAAAGGAGAAATCATGCTGCTTTCGATTAATCCAAGCGGGAATGCATGCTTTTTCATGTTTATGATTCATATAATGAAATAGTTTGACCGAATTGTTATTAGGTAGACCTATGCAAATTTTCCTTATTTTGTTAAGTTGCCTCATAAAATTTGGGACTACGATGGTTCTCTAGTTCTTAATTTGACTTTAGTGCTTTCATCTTTCTTTATTTATTTATTCATATTTAGCTTCTGGTTTCTTTCTCTTATGGAATGAGGGCTTTCGCACTATGAAAACTGCATGCAATCGAATATTTGAGGCTAGTGAGTATATTATTCTAGTCTTCTACCTTATGAGAAACCAAGCTATGGGTTCTTTAAAGAACTTTGCAGATTTATCAACACTCGTGCTAGTGAATATAGACTTCTTGCTCACGTCCTTCCTTTCTTTTATTCTCTTTATCCTTATGCTTAGCTGTGTGGAAGAGTACAAACAACTTGTGATTTCTTTCCTTATCGAATTCAAAATCCTACTTATGATCTCATTTTGTTCTTTTTTTGTGCCTTTATTTCTAATCTCTTTCTAGTATGATGATTTGGTGTTATTTATGGAGCATAAACACAAGTCTTGAGTGAAAGCATGTGGAAGCAGTAATCATAGGCACCGATTCAATACTTGAACAAATGCGAAGAAAGAAAATTAGTTGATCGAGTGATATGGAACCTTTATGAATAGGCTTGAGAACCCATTTTGAATTATAGACCCCTAACACATTAACATGAAACCCCAAGAACCAATTCGGTTCAACCCCTAAGAAAGGTTAGAAAATAGATTACTTAGAAAGATGATGTTGGCCACGGAGTGTTATTAGGTATGCCCACGCGAATTTTTCCTTATTTTCATTAAGCTACTCATAAAATTTGACACTGTGAGAGTTGTTGGCCATACAACTCCTCTCTAGTTCTTGATTTGACTTTAGTTCGTATGGAATGAGAGCTTTCGCACTATAAAAACTGCATGCAACTGAATTCTTAAGGCTATAAAATCAAATTATTTCAGTTTTCTATAAAATCAAATTATGGGTTCTTTCAAGAGCCTTATGGACTTATCAACAATCGTGCTAGCAAACACAGACTTATCCCTTACGTCCTTAGATTCTTTTGTGTTCTTTATTTACGCTTGTGTTTAAATCAATTCGATTTGAGGCTTATGCTTAGCTGTATGGAAGAGAACAAAGAATCTTTGATTCTTTTCCTTATTGGATTGATAATCCTACCTATGTTCTCTTTCTGTTTGTTTATTTTGTGCCTTTCTTTCTAATCTCTGTTTAATATGATGGTTTAGTTTCTTTTGGGGAGTATAAATAGGAGTGTTTAGTGAAATCACGTGGAAGCAGCAATCATAGGCATTGATCCAATGCTTGGACAAATGCAAACAAAGAAAATTAGTTGATCGAGTATTAATAGCATTCTCAGAATAATCACAAATGAATCTTCTAGAGGAAATAGGGAACAACGAGAATCGAGACACGCTCCAATATTTCGATTAAGGTCTTGCACCGTTAGAATTTGCATTATTCCTTGTTCCTCTCATTTCTTATTCTTCAAGGCACGAGGACTCTTGATGACACAAAGATTGGTGTAAGGAATCATGGGAACATAATTTACAAGTTTACCAATAGGATTGGGGCGTGATTTGATAATCAAGTAAGACGAGACACAAATCCATGCACGTAGGGGAGAAACCATGTTGCTTTATATTAATCCAAGCAGGAATGCACGAGCTTTGATATTTGGGACATATATAATAAAGTAATTTAGACCGGACTTTTATTAGATAGGACCACGCGAATTCTCCCTTGTTTCTATTAAGCTTGCGCATAAATTTAGGACTATGAGAGTTGTTGACCAGTCAACTCCTCTCTAGTTCTTGATTTGACTTTAGTTTATTCATCTTTATTTATTTATTTGTTCAGATTTAGCTTGTAATTTCTTCTTCTTATGGAATGAGGGCTTTTGCACTATGAAAACCACATGTAACCAAATATGTGACGCTAGTGAACATATTATTTGATGGTTACACTTAATCGTGTGGAAGAGAATAAAGAACTTGCAATTTCTTTTCTTATTAATCCAAAATCCTACCTATATTCTCATTTTTTTCATTTATTTTGTTCGCCCCTTTCTAATCTATATTTAATATGATGGTTTGACTTTATTTGGCGAGCATAAACACGAGGATTGAGTTAAAGCGCGTGGAAGTAATATTCATGGGCACTGATCCAATGCTTGGATAAATGTGAAGAAAGAAAATTAGTTGATCGAGTATTGATATCATTCTCCAATTGATTGTAGAGGAATCTTTCGGAGGAAAGAGGGAATGCAAGTAACGAGGCACGCCTAAATACTCTAATCCATTGCACTATTGGGATCTCTATCATTCCTTGTTCCTCTAGGCACGAGGACTCCTGATGATGCAAGGATTGGCATAAGGAATCATGGGAACATAATTGACAAGCTTGGCCAATGGATTGGGGCATGACTTAATGATCAAGCAGGATAAGATGTAAATCCATATGCGTAAGGGAGAAATCTTTTTTTTTTCAATTAATCCAAGCATAATACAAGCGGGAATGCAAATATATTGATGCTTGGGACATATATAATGAAGTAGTTTTGGTTAGAGTATTTATTAGGTAGGTCCACGCGAGTTTCCTTTTGGTTTTGTAAAGCTGGCTCATAAAATTTGGGACTACGATAGTTGTTGACCAGTCAACTATCTCTAGTCATGATTTGACTTTAGATTATTTATCATTCTTTATTTATTTATTAATATTTAGTTTGTAGTTTCTTCTTCTTATGGAATGAGAGCTTTCACACTATAGAAACCGAATGCAACTGAATACTTGAGGCTAGTGAGCATAATATTTCATTTTCTACCTTATAGGAAATCAAGTCTTAGGTTCATACAAGAACTTTGCAGATTGATCAAGACTCGTACTTGCAAACATAGACTTGTCGCACTAGCTAATGAACAAATAAGAATATAGGTAGGATTTTGTATCCAATAAGGAAAGAAATTACCAGTTCTTTATTCTCTTTCATGGCTAAGCGTAAGGATCAAACCAAATTAATTTAAACACAATGGTAGAAAAAGAACAGAATAGAAACGAAGGACATGAGCAATAAGTCTAGGTTCGCTAGTGTAAGTCTTCATAAGTAATTCAAAGTTCTTGAAAGAACCCATAACTTAATTCTCTACAAAGTAGAAAACTGAAATAATATACTCACTAGCCTTAAATATTTGGTTGCATGCGGTTTTCATAGTGCGCAAGCCCTTAATCCATAAGAAGAAGGAACTAGAAGCTAACATGAATAATTAAATAAAGTAAGATCAATAAACTAAAGTCAAATAAAGAACTAGAGAAGAATTGACTGGCAAACAACTCTTGTATTCCCAATTTTATGAGCGAGCTTAAGGAAAAAAAACTCACGTAAGTCTACCCAATAACACTCTGACCAAATTACTTCATCATACGTGTCTAAAATATAAAAATGCATGCATTCCCGCTTGGATTAATTGATAGCAATATGATTTCTCCATCATGCATTTGCTCTCATCCTACTTGATCATCAAGTCATGCTCCAATGCCACGGGTGAAGTTTATCAATTACATTCCTATAATTCCTTAATAAAATAAGGGGAAATTCGTGTGGGTGTACCTAATCACACTCGAAACCTATTTAATTCATTATATTTCCTCACTAATATCAAAACGCACGCATGGACATGAGCATTAAGTCTATGTTCACTAGCACGAGTGTTGATAAGTCTGGAGAGTTCTTGAAAGAACCCATAACCTGATTTCCCACAAGGTAGAAAATTGAAATATTATGCTCGGTAGCCTCAAGTATTCAATTGCATACAATTTTTATAGTGTGAAAGCTCTCATTTCGTAAGAAGAAGAAACTAAATCCTAATTATGAATAAATAAATAAAGAAAGATTAATAAACTAATCCCAAATTTTATGAGCTGCTTAATAAAAATAAGGAGAAATTCGGGTGGGCCTACTAATAACACTCCGACCCAAATTACTTCATTATATGCATCCCAAACATCAAAACGCTTGCATTACTACTTGTATTATGCTTCGATTAATTGAAAACAACATGATTTTACCCTTATGCCCATGGATTTATATCTTGTCCTAGTTGATCATCAAGCGAAACCATAATGCCACCGGGCGAGCTTATCCATTACGTTCCTATGATTCCTTATACCAGTCCTTGCATCATTAAGACTCCTTATGCATAGAGGAACAAGGAATAATGGAGATTCCATTGGTGCAAATCTTGAATCATAATATTAAGACATGCCATGATTGGCATTCTTCTTTCGTTCCTCCAAAAGCTTCGTCCGTGATTATTCAGACAATGATATCAATACTCTATCAACTAATTTTCTTTCTTCACATTTGTTAAAGCATTGCTTTGGTGCCTATGATTACTACTTCCATGTGTTTTAATTCAACACTTATATTTATGCTCTCTAAATAAAACCAAACCATCATGGACCAAAGAGGAATTGACTGGTCAATAACTCTCATAGTCCCAAATTATATGAGCCAACTTTATGAAACCAAGAGAAAATTCCCATGGGCCTATCTAACAATACTTTGACCCAAATTACTTCATTATATGTACCTCAAACGTCAAAACGCTTGCATTCCCACTTGGATTAATTGAAAACAACATGATTTTTCCCTTACATGCATGGATTTATGTTTTGTCCTACTTGATAATCAAGTCACACCCCAATCCATTAGCCAAGCTTCTCAATTGCGTTGCTATGTGTAATACCTGGAATTTTCATTTAATAATAGTAATATTAATAATAATTAATAAATTAGTTTTTATTTAAATTAATTTTAGCTTTATTTTTTATTCGGTTTAATTGGAATGATTTAAATGCAATTTTGAATTTTAATATTTGACAAATAAAGGAGTTATTTCCATACCCAATTAGTTTGATTCTTTAGGAGTTAATTAAGTAAATTATTTAAGTAATAAATAATATTTTTGGTTATTCAAATTTTTTCCAAATGTATATATATATAAATAAAATTATATATTGGAAAATTATGGAAGAATTTGTAAAGGGTGTTTTTATAAAAGAATTATTGGGGAAAAAGGATATTTTAATTAGCAAATGGTGTTAAATGTAATTGGAAAAATATTTAGCAATTTAATTAATTAAATTAATTATGTAAGGATTTAATTGGAAATTTATTTTAGGATGAGGTTTAAAAGTATAATTTTATTATTATGGGGGTTTAATGAAAATTTGTATGTTTGGTATTTCTGAAAATGAATATGTCGGTTAGGGGTATATATGTAATTGTGTATTTTCAATAATTCTAATTTGGCCCAAATTAAATATTTAGGGGCTTAATTGAAAGGCTAAAGAAAACTTTAGGAGTTAATTGAAAATTTTACAGGGCGAAATTGTTAGTAATTTAAAAAGTTGAGGGACCAAAAGGTAAGAAAGAAAACTTCAGGGACTAAATGTCGATATGGAGAAGAAGAAAAGAAAAGAAGGATCAAGAGAGAAAGAAAAATCAGGAAGAGGAAGAAGAGGGGTGCTGCGTCATCCAGCCGGTGGCGGCCGACTGGCCGCTAGCGTCGGCGAGTGCTGGCAGTGGCAGCAATGACACCGATGAAACATGACACCTGCGAGGAGGAAAATGGCTGAAACTTCCTTGCCGCCGTACGTGTGCTTCCGGTGTCGGTGGCTACTGATCTTGGTGGCGATCCACTCCTCTCGGTCTTGGCTTTGCTTTGGCGGCGGCGATGTCGGCTATGGTGACCGGAAATGGAAGTTCACGGTGGAGAGAGAAAATATGGGCAGCTGGCGTTTTTGGGTTTTTCCGGCGAGCTTCGGCGAGCTATGGACGATCGGAGGGCGTATCTCGACTCTCTTGAGCTCAAGCTTTGCAATGGCACTGGTTTCGTGGCGATCAGACTTCATTTGCAAATCGACGGCCGAGATCGTCTATAATTCTATCCAGATGATCTGGGGTCAGATCGGAAAATCGAAAGCAAGGATCATCATCAGCCCGTTGTTTCGAGTCCGATAGTGTGTTCGGATAGTCGATCGGACTCCGGCGGCTAGAGACGAGTCGACCGAGTGATCAAGCATCTCGGTAATTTTTTCTGACCCGTTAATTTTGGTATTCTTGGTATAATTGTGTCTATTGAATTGTGTTGTGTATTAGATGATATTGTGTGTTAAAATATTTGTTGTCAGACTGCTTGCCTTGGTTGTGTTTTGTGATGTGTGGCGGAGTCGGGAAATTAGTGAAGTCTCGGGGACCCGACTCCCGTTAAAATGAATTATTGATTATCTCAAGTGTTTTCTGGCAGGTCCTGGACCCGTTTTACACGGCTTAAATGTCCGTGTTATAGGGGAGGTTCTGCCGAATTTTCGGTAGAATTTATCCGAGTCATGATTCTTAGACAATCAGTCCTACGAATCTAGACCTAGGGTCAATTGTAAATTGTTCAGCATTATTGATAAATTGTTTTTCCGTGATTAGATAATCCGTCTGTTCGGCTTGCTCCAACCGAGGCACCGGAGCAGAGCTGTGAGGTCGCCAAACTAGTGAGTTAAAGTCATATATCGCTTATGCACGTGTCATGCATAAACTTTGACTAGCAATTATTTATTCAATTATTATTCATTTATATATCATTTCTGTTATCATTAGTTTTATGATTGCATGATGACGCGGGATGGGACGACAGTAGAACATATTAATTTGATGAGTGTTCCGGTGTAAATCTGAGAGTTATGGAAAAGGGTAATTGCGTAAATTTAGAGAAAGAAAGATTAGGATTTGCCTTGGTCGAGCATCGCTCTCTAGGCTTAGTGGAGTGTGTTTGCCGGAGGTAAGGTCCCTGATCAAGCTTACTCTCTGGGCGCCAGACCTGTTGGATTAAGAGAGCCTAAAGGCTAAGACAAGTGACTAGACTGGAGGTAAGGTCCCTGATTGAGCTTCGCTCTCTGGGCGCCAGTCCTGTTGGAATGAGATTAGTCGGGATGTTAGAGTTGAGCCTAGTCGAGATGTCAGTATTGAGGTTGATTGAGATGTTAGTGTTGGGATTAGGGTTCTATTGAAGTACTCCGTTCCGTTATGTGTGAAAATTATTTTATTTAAGCATGGTGTGACACGTATGTTTTTACATGACTTATGTTTATTTCAAATTAAATAAATTTATGATCAAAGTATATGCAAATATTTTTAGATATATGATTTTAACTCACTCTCGGTGGCGATCTCAATTTCACTATTTTCGGATCCGTATTTAGTCTTCCATGACTCTTATCTAGTAATCCGACTCCTTCATCATCGTGTGATGTATTTGATTTGGTACGTAAATTTGTAAAATCTTAGATTCTCCGCAGTTGAAATAATAGATGTATCAGTTGTAATGCTTTGTAGTTTCAGGTCTACCGTAATTCTTCTGGCAGACCGAATTAATTGTAAATTTAATGGTTATGAAATTGTGGAATCCATAGTATTAAATGAGATGAGATTTATTTAAGTCAGTGAGTGTTAGGCTTACTACGGGATTCGGTGGCCTTACACCTACCTATTCCCTAGTACCAGTCACGGGCCCACAGATGGGGTCGTGACAAAGTTGGTATCAGAGCTTAGGTTTAGATTTCCTTCGGCCTAGGCTAAGATTGTTGGTACTGTGGAGCTAGGATCAAGTCTGTATTGTTGTTTTCATTGACTCTAGTGTCTCAGCCTTCACTGTTAGAGAGTCTATCATTCTTTTCTTGTGAGCTTGTCCTTGATGCTGTGTTGAGGATGAACGGTGTAGCGATAGCAAGATCTGAAGCGCAGTAGCTTTGTGCCATTTTCTTCGAGTGATTGGTGCAGGCTGGCCCTTGGATGCTACGATTGTTGTTTCGATAATGGGCATCGTAGTCAGAATTAGTGTAGAGCATGGTCGCAGTCGTGTTATGAACTGCCTCATCATCGCTTCAGGTATCGCCTTAGTAAGTAGCGCCGAAGTTAGTGTGTGGGAAGTTGAGCAGAGGTCAGAGCATTTATGGTTGAGTTTTGTGGTTGTAAGAAGCTTAAGAAAGGTTGTAGGAGTGTTTTTGAAAGCTCAAAATTCAAAGAAACTTAAGCAAACACTATTTATATTTTCCTAAGTAGAACAAGTGCTTTTAAAATACAATATTACGCCCAGTCCTAAAAGAATTCATTATGGCATTTCACTGTTAGGCATACATCGTGCATTGCAACCCTTGATGATAGGGGGCATCATCACCCTGGTGCGCGGTATTATAGAATTTTATATAAAGAAATGGCTAGAGATTTTATGATTTTGTAAACGTGTTTTTCAAGATAATAATTTCTATCCGTGTTCATTTTAAAGTAAGCAGTTAAATAAATTTTTTTCAAAGTAAATGGTGTCAGCTTAGGATTCTCTAGATGACAAGCTGAGTTGTTGTGAGAGTGAATTGGTATATTGGATTATAGAGGAGACTTTTGGATTTTAGTCAAAGAGGAATCTTGTGTTAGGATGGCATGGTTTTGTGTCGGTTACTGCGATCAGACGGGTGATATGAAGTGGATGATGTGATATGGATGTTAAGGATTTTCTGTACGTGCAAGGGACATGTCATTGGGAAGGAAGTTGGCGAGTGGATTTTGGCAAGACCAAAGTTGGTCCAGATCCTTCGAAGAAGATTATTTTCTCGCGAGCGGCTAAAGACAGCTTTCTGGAAGCAGAGAGGTTGTGCGAACTCGAAGTGGGAGCGCGTGGATATTTGTATTAGAGAGTATGTAATCCTAAGGCGTCTTATCTGCAAAGGTGATGCGGTTCGGTAAGGAAGGCAAGTTAGCCCTTCTTATGGGGAACCTTTGGAATTGTCGGCAGGTTGGTGAGGTGGCATGCAAGTTGGACTTGCCACTAAAAAATGTTCTTTGAGGTCAAATCCAGTTGTTCGTAGGTTTGAGTTGAGAAAGTATATTTTCGATCCTTGCTCATGTTGGACCCTCAATGTGTAGAAGCAAGTAAAAATTTGATCTCCCAAGAGTAGTAAGTCAGGATCGCGGATTCTTAGATTCGCCAGTTTTTTGCTTAAAGGTTTTGTCGATGGGTCTTGTAGTTGAGTTTATTTTTCTTCCGAGGAAAGTTCTTGAGAAGTCGAGCTCGAGATGAGAGATTCCTATTTTCTTTAGTTTCAGTCCTAGTGTGAGCCCATTTTTCTCTAAAAATTCGAGGGCAAATTTTTCTTAAGGGGTGGAGAATGTAATGCCCGGAATTTTCATTTAATAATAGTAATATTAATAATAACTAATAAATTAGTTTTTATTTAAATTAATTTTAGCTTTATTTTTTGTTCGGTTTAATTGGAATGATTTAAATGAAAATTTTGAATTTTAATATTTGACAAATAAATGAGTTATTTCTATACCCAATTAGTTTGATTTTTAAGGAGTTAATTAAGTAAATTATTTAAGGAATAAATTATATTTTTGGTTATTCAAATTTTTCCCAAATGTATATATATATATAAATAAATTATATATTAGAGAATTATGGAAGAATTTGTAAAGGGTGTTTTTATAAACGAATTATTAGGGAAAAAGGATATTTTAATTAGTAAATGGTGTTAAATTTAATTGGAAAAATATTTAGCAATTTAATTAATTAAATTAATTGTGTTAGGATTTAATTGGAAATTTATTTTGGGATGAGGATTAAAAGTATAATTTTATTATTATGGGGTTTAATGAAAATTTGTATGTTTGGTATTTTTGTAAATAAATATGTCGGTCAGGGGTATATATGTAATTGTGTATTTTCAATAATTCTAATTTGGCCCAAATTAAATAGTTAGGGGATTAATTGAAAGGCTAAAGAAAACTGTAGGAGTTAATTGAAAATTTTACAGGGCAAAATTGTTAGTAATTTAAAAAGTTGAGAGACCAAAAGGTAAGAAAGAAAACTTCAGGGATTAAATGTCGATATGGAGAAGAAGAAAAGAAAAGAAGGATCGGGGAGAGAAAAAGAAGAATCGGGGAAGAGGAAGAAGAGGGTCTGCGTCGTCACACGGTGGCGGTTGTCTGGCTGGCGTCGAGCCAATGCAGCGGCACCCGTGACTGCACCCGGCAGCGTGAGGAGAAAGATGGGCGAAACTTCCTTGCCGCCGTGCGTGTGATTCCGGCATCAGTGGTTGCTGATCTTGGTGGTGATCGACTCCCCTCGGTCTTGGCTTTGTTTTGGCGGCAACGATGTCGACTGTGGTGACCAGAGACGGAAGTTCAAGGTGGAGAGAGAAAATATGGGCAACCGGCGTTTTTGGGTTTCTTCGGCGAGCTCCGACGAGCTATGGACGATCGGAGGGTGTATCTCCACTCTCCTAAGCTCAAGCTTCGTAATGGCAATGGTTTCGTGGGGATCAGACTTCATTTGTAAATCGACGGCCGAGATCGTCCGTAAATCTATACAGATGATCGGGGGTTGGATCAAAAAATCGAAAGCAGGGATCATCATTAGCCCTTTGTTTCGAGTCCGATAGTGTGTTCGGATCGTCGATCGGACTCCGGCGGCTGGAGGCGAGTCGACCGAGCGATCAAGCGTCTCGGTAATTTTTTCTAGCCCGTTAATTTTGGTATTCTTGGTTTAATTGTGTGTCTATTGAATTGTGTTGTGTATTAGATGATATTGTGTGTTAAAATATTCGTTGTCAGACTGCCTGCCTTGGTTATGTCTTATGATGTGTGGCGGAGTCGGGAAATTAGTGAAGTCTCGGGGACCCGACTCCCGTTAAAATGAATTATTGATTATCCAAAGTGTTTTTCGGCAGGTCCTGGACCCGTTTTACGGGGGGTAAATGTCCTTGTTATAGGGGAGGTTCTGCCGAATTTTCGGTAGAATTTATCCGAGTCATGATTCTTAGACAATCAGTCCTACGAATCTAGACCTAGGGTCAATTGTAAATTGTTTAGCATTATTGATAAATTGTTTTTCCGTGATTAGATAATCCGTCTGTTCGGCTCGCTCCAACCGAGGCACTGGAGCAGAGCTAGGAGGTCGCCAAACTAGTGAGTTAAAGTCATATATCGCTTATGCACATGTCATGCATAAATTTTGATTGGCAATTATTTATTCAATTATTATTCATTCATATATCATTTCTTTTATCTTTAATTTTATGATTGCATGATGACACGGGATGGGATGAAAGTAGAACATATTAATTTGATGAGTGTTCTGGTGTAAATCTGAGAGTTATGGAAAAGGGTAATTGAGTAAATTTATAGAAAGAAAGATTAGGATTTGCCCTGGTCGAGCATCACTCTCTGGGCTTAGTAGAGTGTGTTTGCCGGAGGTAAGGTCCCTGATCGAGCTTGCTCTCCGGGCACCGGCTTAGTTGGAAATCAAGTGTTCAGGCTGGAGGTATGGTCCCTGATCGAGCTTCGCTCTTTGGGTGCCAGTCCTGTTGGAATGAGATTAGTCGGGATGTTAGAGTTGAGGCTAGTCGAGATGTCAGTATTGAGGTTGATCGAGATGTTAGTGTTGGGATTAGGGTTCTACTAAAGTACTCCGTCCCGTTGTATGTGAAAATTATTTTATTTAGGCATGGCATGACACGTATGTTTTTACATGACTTATGTTTATTTCAAATTAAATAAATGTATGATCGAAGTATATGCAAATGTTTTTAGATATATGATTTTAACTCACTCTCGAGACTGACAGTCTCAATTTCACTATTTTTTAGATCCGTGACTGTTATTCTTCCCGCGACTCTTATCTAGTATCCCGACTCCTTTATCATCGAGTGATGTATTTGATTTGGTGTGTAAATTTTTAAAATCTTAGATTCTCCGCAGTTCAAATAGTAGATGTATCAGTTGTAATGCTTTGTAGTTTCAGGTCTAGCCAAATTCTTCTGGCAGACCGAATTAATTGTAAATTTAATGGTTACGAAATTGTGGAATCCATAGTATTAAATAAGATGAGATTTATTTAAGTCAGTGAGTGTCAGGCTTACTACGGGATTTGGTGGCCTTACGCCTACCCATTCCGTAGTGCCGGTCACGGGCCCATAGATGGGGTCGTGACACCATGATTCCTTATGCCAATCCTTGTTTCATCATTAGTCCTCGTGCCTATAAGTACAAGGAATGATAAAGATCCCAATTGTGCAAATCTTGAATTAGAGTATTTAGGCATGCCTGGATACTCGACTTTCCTTCTTTCCTCCAAAAGATTCATCTGCGATTATTTGGAGAATGACATCAATACTCGGTTAACTAATTTTTTTCTTCGCATTTGTCCAAGTATTATATCGATAAAAGCCTAATTAAGTAAAAACACAAGCGTGAGTTTTCAATTAATCTAAGTATAATAAAATTGGGAATGCAAACAATTTGATATTTGGAACGCATTTAATGAAGTAATTTGGGTCGGAGTATTATTAGGTAAGCCCACGCGAATTTCCTTTTGGTTTCGTAAAGCTAGCTCATAAAATTTAGGACTAGGAGAGTTGTTGACCAGTCAACTCCTCTTTGGTCAATGATTTTATTTTAGTTTATACATCGTTCTTTATTCATTTATTCATATTTAGTTTCTTCTTCTTATGGAATGAGGGCTTTCGCATTATAGAAACTGCATGCAGCTGAATAGTTGAGGCAAGTAAGCATATTATGGAATCAAGTTTTTGGTTCATACAAGAACTTTGCAGACCAATCAAGACTCATGCTAGTAAACGTAGATTTATCATGCTAGCAGACGAACAAATGAGAATATAAGTAGGATTTTGTATCCGATAAGGAAAGAAATCGGTATTTCTTTATTCTCTTATGTGACTAAGCGTAAGGATCAAATCGAACTAATTTAAACCCAATGGTAGACAAAGAACACACAGGTGAGCATATTATTTTTGTTTGTAACCTTGTGGGAGATCAAGTTTTGGGTTCGTAAAAGAACTTTACAAACCAATCAAGACTCATGCTAGAAAACGTAGATTTATCACGCTAGCTGATGAATGAATGAGAACATAGGTAGGATTTTGTATCCGATAAAGAAAGAAATTGTCAGTTCTTTATTCTCTTCCATGGCTAACGATAAGGATCAAATCAAATTGATTTAAACATAATGGTAGACAAAGAAGACAAAAGAAAGGAAGGACGTGAGTGATAAGTCTAGTTTCATTTATGTGAGTCTTCATAAGTCCGCAAAGTTGTTAAAAGAACCTATAACTCAACTCTCTACAAGGTAGAATACTGAAATAATATACTCACTAGCCTCAAATATTTAGTCACATGCGGTTTTCATAGTGCAAAAGCCCTTAGTTCATAAAAAGAAGAAACTATAAGCTAAATATAAATAAATAAATGAAGTAAGATGAATAAACTAAAGTCAAATAAAGGAGTTGATTGGCCAACAACTCTTATAGTCCCAAATTTATGAGCCAGCTTAATGAGAAAAGAAATTCACGTGGATCTACCTAATAACACTCTGGCCAAATTACTTCATCATATGTGTCACAAATATCAAAATGTACGCATTCCTGCTTGGATTAATCGAAAGCAATATAATTTCTCCATCATGAGTGTGGATTTGTCTCTCGTCCTACTTGATCATCAAGTCATGGTCCACTGACACTGGTGAAGCTTATCAATTATATTTCCATGATTCCTTAATGAAGATAAGGCGAAATTCATGGGGGCATACTAATCACACTCGAACCCATAATTTGAATTCCCCCAAGATAGAAATTGAAATATTATGCTCACTAGGCTCAAGTATTCGACTGCATACAGTTTTTATAGTGTGAGAGCCTTCATTTCATAATAAGAAGAAACTAGAAACTAAATATGAATAAATAAATAAGGAAAGATGAATAAACTAAAGTCAAAACAAGAACTAGAGAGGAGTTGACTGGTCAACAACTCTCGTAGCTCCAAATTATAAGAGCCAGCGTAACGAAAATAAAGTATAATTCGTGTGCCCTACCTAATAACACTCTGAACCAAATTACCTCATTATATGCGTGCCAAATATCAAAATCCTCATATTCTCGATTAAAACTAAAGTGAAATCATGAACAAGAGAGGAGTTAACTAGTCAACAACACTCGTAATACCAAATTTTATGAGCCAACTTAACGAAAATAAGGAAAAATTTGTTTAGGCCTATCTAATAACACTCCAATCCAAATTAGTTCATTATATGCATCCCAAACATCAAAATACTTGCATTAACGGTTCTATTATGCTTGAATTAATTGAAAACAACATGATTTCTCACTTATACCCGTGGAGTTACATTTTGTGATCATCCAACTAAATCTCAATGCCATCGGTCAAGCTTGTCAATTGCGTGTATGATTGCCCCTTCCATGCTCTGTAACTCAATACTCATGTTTATGCTCTTCAAATAAAACCAAACTATCATATTAGATAGAGATTAGAAAGAGAGGCACAAAAAAAGAATAAAATAAGAACATAGGCATGATTTAAACACAAGGGTAGATAAAGAACAAAAAAGAAAGGAAAGACGTGAGCAATAAGTCTATGTTCACTAGCACGATCTAGATAAGTCTGCAAAGTTCTTGAAAGAACCCATAACTTGATTTCTTGCAAGGTAGAAAACTGAAGTAATATGCTCACTTGCCTTAAGTATTTAGTTGCATGCGGTTACTATAGCGCGAAAGACCTCATTCCATAAGAAGAAGAAATGAGAAGCTAAATACGAGTAAATAAATAAAGAATGATGAATAAACTAAAATCAAATCATGAACTAAAGAGGAGTTGACTGGTCAATAAATTTTGTAGTCCTAAATTTTCTTAGCCAACTTAACAAAAATAAGAAAAAATTCGTGTGGGCCTACCTAATAATGGGCCGACCCAAATTACTTCATTATATGCATCCTAAACATCAAAATGCTCGCATTCCCATATGTATTATGCTTGGATTAATTGAAAACAACATGATTTCTCCCTTACACATGTGGATTTACGGCTCGTCCTGTTTGATCATCAAGTTAAGCCCGAATAGTGCAAATCCTGAATCAGAATATTTGGACATGCCTCGATTCTCGGTGTTCCCTCTTTGCTCCAAAAGAATTGTCCAGGAAACTTCTATGAATGATATCAATACTCCATCAACTAATTCTCTTTCTTTGCAATTGTCCAAGCATTAGATTAGTGCCTATGGTTTTGATGTGAACCTTGGCAACTTGTGACAAGACCCAACATGCGAAATTGGAAAAAAAGATTCCCAAAAAAGCTAAATCCAATCTTTGATGAGTGATAGAAGAAATGGAAAAGATTCCCAAGCGGAATTGGAAAAGATTCCCAAGAAATGGTAGAAGGTGAGTGATAAGTCAAGATGAACACCAGAAGAACAAGTGCTTAATAAGTTTGAAAAGTTTTAAAAAGAACCAAGTAAGAATAATCTCACAATAATCTTATCTCAAAAATGATCAATCCCTTGTGCCATTTGGTTAGATAGAGTTTAAATTCATAAAGACATAACTTAATTTTTTATTTGCATTAAGGAAATAAACTAATTAGGAATAAAATAAAGTATATCCTAAATAGAAGTTTTTCTAAATACAAAATAAGAAACTATGCTTAATTAGGGAATAATACAAGTCTATTCTAAAAGGATATAATAAAAGTCTTCCAAAATAATAAAATAAGAAGCTTGATTGATTTGGTCAATCCTAATAAATAAAGATATGACTAAATCAATCAAGATATATTCCTAAATAACTAAATAAGAAATGCCCACTATTTCCTCTTTGGTGTAGATGTTCTATTAGGTCAAGGAAGAACTAAAGTGGCCCCTCCTAAAGCTTCCTTTTTTAAAAAATTCATTTGCCCCCTTCCTTCTCAAGCCTATAATGTGTCATGGTTTTCTTAAGCCCAAATACAAGCCCAAATGATCATGCAAGACTTAGCCAAGCTTGGGCTTTGATATTTACTTGCATTTACTGTTATGTCACGCCCCAAATCCACCAAACATTGAAAATCGGGGTTCTTATTTATTTATTCACTTTTTGCTTGTAGTTTCATGTTCTTATGGAATGAGGGCTTTCATACTACGAAAATTGCATGCATTCTAATATTTTAGGCTAGTGAGTATATCATTTCAATCTTCTATATTGCAAGAAATCAAGTTATGGCTTCTTTTAAGGACTTTACAAACTTATGAAGACTCGCGCTAGCAAACCTGGACTTATCGCTCACATCTTTTATTTCTTTTATATTCTTTGTCTACTCTTGTGTTTTGATAAGTTTGATTTGATCCTTACGCTTAGCCATATGGAAGAGAATAGTGAACTCACAATTTCTTTCCTGATTGGATTCATGATCCTTCCTATGTTCCCATTCTATTCATTTCTTTTGTGTGTCTCTTTCTAATCTCTGTCTACTATAATGTTTTAGTTTTATTTAGTGAGCATAAAGACGAGAAGGTTGAGTAAAAGCGCATGGAATTTGTAGTCATAAGCACTGAACCAATGCTTGGACAAACGCGAAGAAAGAAAATTAGTTGATTTAGTATTTATGTCATCCTCTAAATGATCATGAATGAATTTTTTTGAGGAAAGCGGGAACAACATAAATGGAGGCATGCCCAATTATTCCGATTTTGGATTTGCACCATTGGATTCTCCATTATTCTTTGTTCCTCTATGCACGAGTACTCCTGATGACACAAGGATTGGCGTAAGGAATCATAAGAATGCAATTAACAAGCTTGACATAAGGATTAGCATAAGGAATAATAGGAATGTAATTAATAAGCTTGACCTATGGCATTGGGGCTTAGCTCAATGATTAAGTAGGATGAGACATAAATCCACGTGTGTAAGACAGAAATCATATTATTTTTGATTAGTCCAAGCGGGAATTACTGTGTTCTGATGTTTGGCAAGCCTATAATAAAATAAATTGGCCCGGAGTGTTATTAGGTATCCTGACATGAATTTTTCCCTTATTTTCATTAAGGAATCATGGAAATGCAATTGATAAGCTTGTTCGATGGCATTAGAGTGTGACTTGATGATCAAGCAGCATGAGATGGAAATCCACATGCATAGGGGAGAAATTGATATGCGTAGAATACACACATCTAAATGGGGTTTCTAAGACTGATTTTATGTACATTTGGATGTGAATTGGTCCCAACACTCACCCTATGCATCTGTTTGTGTGCATTAGGTCCAAAAGAAGCCAAAGAGTGATAAAGGGAAGAATTGGAGCAGAATTGGACGTCAAAGTTGCCAAAACAAGTCAAGTTTGTGCATAAGGAAGCTGAACACGGCCATGTTGGTTTTAACATTGGCCGTGTACCCAACACGGGCACTAAAACGGCTGTGTTGGGTGCATTTGACAACAGGAAAATGATGCGTTAAGGAGTACGACCATAGAGAGTAACACGACCATTAGCATGGGGTTATGTTCTGATGGGTGCTACTCGTGTTAGCTACAATCTAAGGCAGTGTACCTATTGATGCAGTCTAGGACTAATGGTGAGTATCAAGGTCGTATTACTCGGGAAAGCGAAAGCCCAGAGTTACTCCTTTGTTCTTTGTTATATTAACCTAAAATGGATGATGAATAAATTCTAAACTAACTATTAACTACGAGCTAAGTTCCGAGGGAGATGCAGCAGTAATTGATAAGTGAAATAATCAAGACAAGAAGATAAACCCAAAGAGAATCTAAACTAGTTGGCAATCAAACAAAAGATAAAGGATCGGTGAGTCTAATTATGCTACCCGTGGATGAATTCTTAACCGAATTCGGTTTCTCTCTCGAGATAACCGAATTTCTAAACCTAATAACCGAAAGTTGGAATCTCTTCCTAACGATTGATTCTTAAATTAGCATTAAGCTTTAATCCGCCTCTATTAAGCTTTGTTAATTCTTAATCCGGCTAGTTAATTATCCTTATCTCTAAGCGAATATTAACCAGTTCTTGTTATTCAAAATTCCAATTGCCAAACGGATTTCTCAGTCTCATAAAGCAATCTAAACATCACAATTCACAGCGTCTCATGAATAATGCATAATCTTATTAATCGAAACAAGAAGCATATAAAACCAACTCAAACAATCCAACAATATAATATCAAGCCAACATAGTAAAGAAATCCCAATGGATTAAATCAGTCTAGCTAAACATGTTCATATTTAAAACAATCTAGGAAATCAATTACAATGAAAGAATAATGAAAATAAAACATGTACACCCTTTTCTCTCGAATTGGATGAGCTGCTCCAAATCCTGGATCTACACTTTGATTAATCTCCCAAACTGCCTCTTGAATTGCTCCACTCTGTTTTGCACTCGGAATCTTACGATTAGGGATTCTTACAACTGAACTCTCTCTGCTTTTCGGTGTTGTGCGAGAAGCAGAACCGACCACTAGGGCTCAATGTCACTCTTTTCTTTTCCCTTCTTTTCTCTTAAGAAAAACTCATTTTCTCCTATATATTTAACTCGACGCGGTAGTGTTCAAGGACATCTTTGGTCGTGACGAAGTCTAGGCCGTCTTTGAAACTATGGATCTCGCCAAGTAGGGTTTCACCACGGTAGTGTTCCTCCCGTGTTGGCCACCAGTGTTTCTCCGTGTTGTGCACCACGGAAGCGTCTTTGAAGGCCGTGGTGGCTACGAAAACCGTGCCCAAAGTGCCAATTTCAAGAATCAAAGCCAATGGTTGAGCACGGCCAGAGTCCAGGCCATGCTCAATGTATGCATTGCGGGCTCTTGTCCGATCTTGATGAATTCTCATCCGTTTTCGCACGTATTGATCTATAATTGCTTAAACAACGATGATGGTCCTATAAATGTTCCTGAAATGCAAAAGAACACAAAACACGGGTGATCTGGGAATAAAAGCACAATAATTGCTAAGAACATACGCAATAATATGCAAGCAAATATGTGTAAAACTATGCTTATCATGTTCCCAATACGGCCATCAACACAGCCATGTTTGCGGTAGCTAGACAAATTAACTAAAAGAAAGAAAAGAAGGAAATGCAATTCAGAACGGGGAGAACGTCCCAAACCCTAATTTTTCTCTCCCTAAGGGTTTTCTAAGCTGGAACCAAGGAAAAAGGAGACTTGGACCAAGGTTTAAATTGGGTTCCCTTCAAAGACTAAAGATTGGGCGAGGTTCATTGATTGGTTTTAATTTGAGCAAGAGGAACAAGAATCGATCCAATTCGAGCAAGAGGAATTAGGGTTGTTTACTCTCATCCAAGGGTGTAATCGGGTTTCTCTACCTTTACTCATTGTTGTAATTGAATTTTTGTGGGTTTTGATAATGAACATGTTTAGCTAGATTGATTAAATCCATTGGGATTTCTTTACTATGTTGGCTTAATATTATATTATTGGATTGTTTGAGTTAGTTTTGTATTCTTCTTGGTTTCAGTATTAATAAGATAATGCATAATTCATGAGACATTGTGAATTATGGTGTTTAGATTGCTTTATGTGATTGAGAAGTCCATTTGGCAATTAAAATTTTGAATAGCAAGAACTGGTTAATAATCACTTAGAAAAAAGGATAATTAACTAGTCGGATTAAGAATTAACAAAGCTTAATAGAGGCGGATTAAAGCTTAATGCTAATTTAAGAATCAATCGTTAGGAAGAGATTCCAACTTTAGGTTATTAGATTTAGGAATTCGGTTATCTCGAGAGAGAAATCGAATTCAGTTAAGAATTCATCCACAGGTAGCATAATTGGAGTCATCATTCCTTTACCTTTTGTTTGATTGCCAACTAGTTTAGGTTCCCTTTGGGTTTGCTTTTTTGTCTTAGTTATTTCATTTATCCATTTATTCCTGCATCTCCCTTAGAACTTAGCTTATAGCTATTAGTTAGTTTAGAAATTATTCATCATTCATTTTAGGTTAATATAACAAAGAACAAAGGAGTAACTCTAGGCTTTCACCTTCCTGAGGAATACGACCTTAATACTCGCCATTAGTGCTAGACTGCATCGATAGGTACACTGCCTTAGATTGTAGCTGCATAGGTAACAACCATCAAGTTTTTGGCGCCGTTGCTGGGGAACTATTTGAAGACTAGAGTGAAATTTGCTATTTGTTAATTTAGCCATTTTTTTCTTATTATTTTATGGTTTTTATTTTTATTTGTTTATTTATTTTATTTTATTTATACATATTTATTTAGTTTAAGTTTATGATTCAGGTAGTGAATAATAAGGAGGTTCAATGCTAAACTCAAACTCTTTGTATGACGCGTTGGAAAATGGGATCAGGAACCAAGAGAGTGCTAAAAATTGGGATACCTGTGCATTTTTAGAAGCTCGAGTGCAATCGTTTTGTAGGGCTACCGATCAACTCTCCACTCCTATCCTTTCATCTCATGTTTTTTGTGAATTTTGTTGTGGTTTACATTTGAGTAATGATTGTCCATTATGTAGTGATTTTACTCATTATTGTTATAACTGTGAACAAGTGAATTATACGGGAAGTTGGCCAAATGACTCGTATGGAAGCACCTACAATCAAGAGTGGAGCACTCATTCACGCTTTGGATGGCCAAGAACCACCAGGGTTTTAGCAACTACATCAACTCAATATGAAGAGTTACTGTCAGAGGAGCTGATGATGAGGTTCATTGCAAGTGTTGATGATAGATTCCAACAAAGAGAGAGGGTACTTGAAGGTCAACAAGCCTCGATTGAGAACATAGAGCATCAAGTAGGCTTGATCTTCAAGTTACTAGCGGCAGAACAATGGGGAACTCCATCAAATGCGACTGAATCTGAGGAACATTTGAGCAGCATTACTTTACCGTTCAGGTGAGAATTTTTCTAGTTTAACTACTATGTTTGACGATGATGCTTCTATGCAAGACGATTTCTTGAACATGAAGATGGAACTAGAAAAGGAAGAGGCAAACATGATTCCTTTAAAAGACTATCAACAGGAATGTACAGTTGATGATGCTGAGTTGCAGTTAGAGGAATTTTTGGTGGATTTTCCATAAGTCCCTTCAATGATGGAAGATGAGCATGAGTTATCCAATGAAGAAGTCTTTGAGGAGCTCGAGTTTTTTCTAGCAAGTGAACCAAGCCAAGGACTGGAGAAAACCATCGACATTCCTGAAGATCTTGCCCAACCGTCAATCCTTCCAATTAGTGAAACTCCAGCTTTCAAATTGGAAAAGCCCTTAGAGCATCATGACTACGTGCAAATATATGAGGAGCAAGTTTTGCCCATCATACTGGCAGCTTTCTTGACCGTCAGGAAGAGGAATTTGACGATTAGTCCTCTAAGCGGATACTTGAAGCCATTTGCTTGGAAGAAGGATAGATCGTCATCAATCCCCACCATTTGCTTTTCACCATGAGTCAAGCTAAGAAGACTCATCACATAAAAAAGAAGCGCTTTTGGGAGGCACCCCAAATTCTATTTTTCATTTTTAATATTTTACCCTTTCATTTTGAAACATTTTATTGGTTTTAAGTTTTCATATTTTATTTAATCATTATTGTCAGTTCGATTATTTCTTTATTTTATTGTTTTCAGATTGTATCGAGGAGGCACTGAATTTCCACTACATAGCCTTAATGGATGATCAGGGCAGTCCCCTAGATCTTTTTATTTTTCTGCAATTATTTACCTTATTTTTCATACATTTCATGCACTTGGATTGTATTGCCTTTGTTCCCTTAGTTGAGCATTCCATGCGGGGTATCCATAACATTTTACACTGAGGACAATGTGTTCTTCAAGTATGGGGTGGTTGTGGGTAAACCTTATAATCCAACTCTCTCATATGGTTTCTAGACATATCTAAAATTGCTATCACTAGGTGTTGTGTAGTGTTAGGATGTTAGGACATTGTGTCTTTATGCACTTAAATATGCTATTTTTGAGCTGATTGATGACTTGATTTATAGAATTGTAGTTACTTTTATTTATTGTTCATTGTCCTTGAAAAATAATTGATGGTGTTTTACACATCAGCCCTGCCGGGTTAAACCGGTGTTATTTAATTGTTTTTCGAATTTTTGAATTTTAACTTAGAGCGTTGATAATGTCATATGCATGTGTTTCTTAAGTAATGATTCAATTAATGATGTTGCGAACCAATTGCACCTAATACCACACCTCAAAGTGAGATTTTAAGCCCGTTGAGCATTCATTATACTTATGCTCTTTATATTTCTTGTTTGAGTGTGCATTGTACTTGACTTTGCTTCTAGAACTTGCTTTGTAATGCCTGTTGAAGTTACATGAATATTGTGAATACCATGAGATGATTTGGGCGATTTAGAATTCACCACATTTGACCAAAATCCTACCCCCTTATGTTTCCATTAGCTAGCCAGTTTTGAGCCTTAACCTTTTCTTCATAATCTACACCTATACACTTCAATTATACCATTCTTTACATTTATCTTTCCTTTACCCTTATGCTGGAATTTCTTTTTGTGATTTGCTCACCCTTATATGGGACTAAAATGCGAGTTGCTATGTTGGTAAATTCACTAAGTCTTTTTGATATTTTAGATGCTTCCTCCAATCCAAACTATATTTTTATTCTTTACGTATGCAGTAGTTCTTATAAGCTGCTAATTTATTATTCCAAAAAAAAATGATGAAGAAAATGAAAAAAAATACAAAAGAAGAAAATAAACAAAATTCTTTAATTATTTGTCTCTTTACCGGATTTAGAGCATTTGCGAGCGTTATTCTACGAAGTAGGGATTTTAATGAATAATTCTTTTTGTATATTAGGCATTTAATCCTTTGAGCATATATTGTTGTTTATCGCATGAATTCCAGCATTTTCAAACTTCTTTCCCAAATCTCCGTACCTTTACCTTAGCCCCATTACAACCTTAGTAAATACCCATTGATTTTGGTATTTACTTATTCACACTAGCGAAGATATGATTTATGAGCAAGCTTATGGTGAGCGGGTCTTGTGCATTTGCTTTGAAGGATTTGTTATTCACCTAATATACACTTTGAGCGACTTGAGTGATCCTTGTGAGGCATTGGTTCATGATGTTTGTGTTGAGTTGTCATTTAAGTTGTTCATGCATTAATATTATTTCCATTCTCTGTTAATGATTTGTAATTTGATTTATGATTGAGTATCCTTTGAGATGTGTTGAATACTATCTGTTGTGGACTAGGGGCATAAACTATAAGGAATTGTTGACTGCAGTTCTATAAGGAGAGTTGTTAATTGCTTGAGGACAAGCAATGAGCTAAATGTGGGGTGATTTGATGTGCGTAGAATACACACATCTAAATAGGGTTTTTAAGACTGATTTTATGTACATTTGGATGTGAATTGGTCCCAACACTCACCCTATGCATCTGTTTGTGTGCATTAGGTCCAAAAGAAGCCAAAGAGTGATAAAGGGAAGAATTGGAGCAGAATTGGACGTCAAAATTGCTGAAACAATTCAAGTTTGCGCATAAGGAAGCTGAACACGACCATGTTGGTTTTAACACTGGCTGTATTCCCAAATGGGCACCGAAATGGCCGTATTGGGTGCATTTGCCAACAGGAAAAAATGAGTTAAGGAGCATGACCACAAAGAGTAACACGACCATCAGCACGGGGTTGTGTTCCCAACACGGCCACCAACACGGCCCTGTTCGCGGCAGCTGGAGAAATTAATTAAAAGAAAGAAAGAGGGAAATGCAATTCAGAACGGGGAGAACGTCCCAAACCCTAATTTTTCTCTCTCTAAGGGTTTTCTGAGTTGGAACCAAGGAAAAAAGAGACTTGGACCAAGGTTTAAATTGGATTCCCTTCAAAGAGTGAAGATTGGGTGAGTTCGTTGATTGGTTTCAATTTAAGCAAGAGCAACAAGAATCGATTCAATTCGAGCAAGAGGAATTTGGGGCTGTTTACTCTCATCCAAGTGTGTAATCGGGTTCCCTACCTTTACTCATTGCTGTAATTGAATTCTTGTGGGTTTTGATAATGAACATGTTTAGCTAGATTGATTAAATCCATTAGGATTTCTTTACTATGTTGGCTTAATATTATATTGTTGGATTGTTTGAGTTAGTTTTGTATTTTTCTTGCTTTCAGTATTAATAAGATAATGCATAATTCATGAGACGTCGTGGATTATGGTGTTTAGATTGCTTTATGTGATTGAGAAGTCCATTTGGCAATTGGAATTTTGAATATCAAGAACTGGTTAATAATCACTTAGAGAAAAGGATAATTAACTAGCCGGATTAAGAATTAACAAAGCCTAATAGAGGCGGATTAAAGCTTAATTCTAATTTAAGAATCAATCATTAGGAAGAGATTCCAACTTTAGGTTATAAGGTTTAGGAATTCGGTTATCTCGAGAGAGAAACCAAATTCAGTTAAGAATTTGTCCACGGGTAGCATAATTGTAGTCATCAATCCTTTATCTTTTGTTTGATTGCTAACTTAGGTTCCCTTTGGGTTTGCTTTCTTTTCTTGGTTATTTCATTTATCCATTTATTCTTGCATCTCCCTTAGAACTTAGCTTATAGCTATTAGTATTTTAGAAATTATTCATCATTCATTTCAGGTTAATATAACAAAGAACAAAGGAGTAACTCTAGGCTTTCACTTTCCCGAGGAATACTTCCTTGATACTCGCCATTAGTGCTAGACTGCATCGATAGGTACACTACCTTAGATTATAGCTGCATAGATAGCAACCATCAGAAATCTTGTTGCTTTCAATTAATACAAGTGGTAATTGATATGACCAAGGCTAACTATCCATATACTTCAAGAGCCCAAGACCCTTTAAACATCCAAGAAGGACCAATCACAACATCAAAGGCCAAGAAGATGAAGGAAGCACTTGTTAGGCTTATAAAGAATATTTGGCTTCAAGACACTACAAGCCATGATGAGTCAACTCTAAAATCAAGTCCAAGACTTATTAGCTTCATCCAGTACAATGGGGCTTGATTAAATCCAACTAGGGCTTAATTATTCAAATTAAGCTAATAAGAAACTAAGAAAGCAAGTTGGGTCAAGGAGGAATTAAGGAGCAAACCGATGCGTGTGACCTCTTTTAAGCGATTAAGGTTTCAAATTAAACTTGTTGACTAGTCAACAAGGGGGGTGGCACCTTCTATTTTTATCGGTTAGGAAATTTCTTATATGCCTTATTTTTAGGAGGTAATGATTTACTCCCTAGATGACTTATTTCCTTTTTCCTAGCTTAATTATAGGAGACACATGCTTGTTTAACTATTTAGGAATTTATTTCTTATTTAGTTTGGAAAATAATATATTAATTCCTAAGTGATTTTATTCCTTTTCTAGTGTCATTCTAGGGTTGTAGGAGGCCTATAAATACCTTGTATTCAGCCACCTATGTCAATCAATCTTGTATGAATTATTTTCTTATCAATAAAGTGAGTTATTTTCTTTACTTTGTTCTTTGTGAACTTTTCAAGTTCTCTTGTATTGTTTGTAAATTCCTTGTCTTATCAATTTTCAAAACATAATCTTTTAAGCTTTTAGAATTGTGGCGAACTACATCTTTGTATAAAAAAAGTTTCTGATTCCTTATAATCAAAGGGTTTTAGTTCCATCATCATAGATATGAATTTGATGATCCTAAAGTTAGGATCAATTTGATTTGGGTTCTATCTCGTTATAGATATAGTTTACATCAGGAATGCATGCATTTTGATGTTTTGGAGTCATATAATGAATTATATTGGCTAGAGTGTTATTAGGTATGGCCTCGTGAATTCCCCTCATTTTTATTAAGGAATCATGGGAACGTAATTGACAAGCTTACTAGTGGCATTAGAGCGTCACTTGCTGATCAAGCAGGATGAGACACAAATCCACCCACGTGATGGAGCAATTAAGTTGCTTTCGATTAATCCAAGCAGGAATGTGCACATTTTGATGTTTGGGATGCATAAAATTAAGTTTCTTCTTCTTACGGAATGAGGGCTTCCGCACTATAAATACTATATGCAACTGAATATTTAAGCCTAGTGAGCATATTATTTTAGTTTTCCACCTTGTAGAGAATTAAGTTATTAGTTCTTCCAAGAACATTGCAGACTTATAAAAACTTGCACTGTCGAACCTAGACTTATCGCTTGTGCCCTTCCTTTATTTTGTGTTCTTTGTCTACTATTGTATTTAAATCAATTCAATTTGATCATTACGCTTAGTAGAAGAGAATAAAGACCTGCTATTTCTTTCCTTATCAGATACGAAATTCTACCTAGATTCTCATATGTTCATTTCTTTTGTTCATCTCTTTCTAATCTATGTCTAGTATGATGGTTTGGTTTATTTAGCGAGCATAAACATGAGTGTTGAGTTAAAGTGCATGGAAGAGGCAATCAAAGGCGCAATTCTTGGACAAATATGAAGAGAGAGAATTAGTTGACGGAGCAGTGATATCATTCTCCGAATGATCGTGGACAATTATTTTGGAGGAAATAGGAAATGCCGAAAATTGAAGCATGCCCAAATATTCCCATCCAAGATTTGCACCATTGAGATCTTCATCATTCCTTGTTCCTCTAGCAACGAGGACTCTTGATGACACAAGGATTGGCATAAGGAATCATGGGAATGCAATCGATAAGATTAGCTGCTGGCATTGGGCTTAGCTTGGTGATCAAGTAGGATGAGCCGTAAATCCACATCCATAAGGGAGAAATCATGTTTTTTTTAATTAATCCAAGCATAATATAAGTGGGAATGGAACCATTTTTTATTTCGGACGCATATAATGAAGTAATTTGGTCGGACTGTTATTAGGTAGGCCCATGTGAATTTCCCCCTGCTTTTGTTAAGTTGGCTCATAAAATTTAGGACTATGAGAGTTGTTGACCAGTCAACTACTCTTTGGTTCATTATTTGACTTTAGTTTATTCATCATTCTTCATTTATTTATTCATATTTAGCTTCTGGTTTCTTTTTCTTAAGGAATAAAAGCTTTTGCACTATAGAAATCACATGCAACTGAATACTTGAGGCTAGTGAGCATATTACTTCAGTTTTCTACCGTCTAAAAAATCAAGTTATGGGTTCTTTCAAAAACTTTGAAGACTTATCTAGACTAGCACTAGCAAAATAAACTTATTGCTCACGTCTTCCTTTTATTTTGTTCTTTATCTACTCTTGTGTTTAAATCAATTCGATTTGATCTTATGCTTAGCCGTATAGAAAAGAACAAAGAACTTTTGATTTCTTTCCCTACCGAATCTAAAATCCTATATGTGTAATCTTTTTTGTCTCTTTTGTGCCTCTATTTCTAAGCTCTGTATCATATGATGGATTTTATTTGAGTAGTATAAACGAGTGTTGAGTGAAAGTGCATGGAAGCAACAATTATAGGCAACGATCTAATGCTCGGACAAATGCAAAGAAAGAAAATTAGTTGATCAAGTATTAATGAATCTTTTGGAGGAAGAAGGAATGACAAGAATCTAGGTACTGCCAAATTTTACGATTCAAGAGTTGCACCATTTGGGTCTCTTTCATTCCTTGTTCCTCTAGGCATGAGAACTCCGGATGACATAAGGACTACCATAAGGAATCATGGGAATGGATTTAAAAAGTTCAATCGGTGGCATTGCGGCTCAACTTGATAATCAAGCAGGATGAGATGTAAATCCACACATGTAATGTAGAAATCATGTTGCTTTTAATAAACCCAGGCATAATACAAGCGGGAATATGACTGTTTTATTATTTGGGATGCATATAATGAATTTTCTTTTTCTTACGCAATGAGGCCTTTCGCACTATGAATATTTGAGACTAGTGAGCATATTATCCCAATCTTCTACCTTGTGGGAACTCAAGCTATGGGTTCGTTCAAGAACTTTGCAAACTTATCAACACTCGCGCTAGCAAACATAGACTTATCGCTCGCGTCCTTTCTTTGTTTTGTGTTCTTTGTCTACCATTGTGTTTTAAATCAATTCGATTAGATCCCTCAGCTTAGCCGTATGGAAGAGAACAAAGAATTTATGATTTCTTTTCTTATTGGATTGAAAGTCCTACTTATGTTCTCATTTCTTATTGGATTGAAAGCCTCTCTTTTTAATCTTTGTCTAGTATGATGGTTTGGTTTTATTTAGATAGTATAGACATGAGTGTTGAGTGAAAGCACATGGAAGCGGCAGTCAGAGGCACCAATCCAATGCTCGTACAAATGCAAAGAAAGAAAATTAGTTAATCGAGTACGAATATCATTCTTCGTCTGATTGCAGACAAATCTTTTAGAGGAAGGACGAAACAATAAGAATGGAGGCAAGCCCAAATATTCTGATTTAGGATTTGCTCTATTGGAATCTCCATCATTTCTTATTCCTCTAGGCACAAGGACTCCTGATGACACATGGATTGGTGTAAGGAATCTTGTGAACGCAATTGACAAGTTTGACTAGTGACATTGGGATTGGCTTGATGATCAAGCAGGACGAGATGTAAATCCACACGCATAAAGGGGAATTCATGTTATTTTCAATAAATTCAATTGCAATACAAGCGGGAATGCGAAAGTTTTTATCTTTGGGACACATAGAATGATGTAATTTGTGTAAGCTTTTTATTAGGTGGGCTCACATGACTTTACCCTTATTTTCATTAAGCTAGCTTAGAAAATTTGGGACTACGAGAGTTGTTGACCAATCAACTCTTCTTCGATTCTTGATTTGACTTTAGTTTATTCATCTTTCTTTATTTAAATATTCATATCTAGCTTTTAGTTTCTTCCTTATATAGGGTGGGGCCTTTCGCATTATTAAAATTGCATGCAACGAAATACTTGATGCTAGTGAGCATATTATTTTAGTTTTTTACATTGCGGGAAATCAAATCATGGATTCTTTTAAGAATTTTGTAGACTTATCAACATTGACACTAGCGACCATAGACTTATCACTCAAGTCCTTTCTTTATTTTGTGTTCTTTGTTTACCGATAAGCATCATAATACACATGTTTTCATGCCCGATTGTTTACATTTTTTATGCATGATTATCCCATTTTATGCTAGAATCACTTGTCTTTTGTTTCCTTTCTCATTTCAAGTCATTTTCGAAGGACATCATCAGTAATCGAGGGACATACGTGTGATTACGGACCAAAATCCATCAGATTGGGCGAGGAGTAGCACCTAGAGGGTTGAGTCGGCTGGACTCCGTAGTGCTGAATTACCAAGAGGCTATCCCCAATTGTGCCATTTCGATACGACTTGGTAGCCACCACGGCCTCCGGCCGCTGTGATGGATCGGCCGCGAGCTTGGGCACGGCACGGAAGGAGTCGGCCTGACGGACTCCGCAGTTGACTGACTGGACTCGGCCATCTTGAATCAACTATATAGGCGATTTTGAATTCTTTTTGAAGGGGGATGACTTTTGGACTCAATTCCAAAACACACACTTAATCAATTATTTCCTATACCTCAATTGTAGACCTTGAGAGATAAAAATTCATCAATTGAAGGGAGGATTTCACTTGTTCCAACATCGAATTGAAGATCAAGACAAACTTTGGGAGCATTCACGAGGCAACTAGGGTTTAAGATTTCGAATTTTGCAATTTTAGGGTTTCTCATTCAGCTTGAAAGAGAAGGGTGTACATGCCTTTAATTTGTTTTTCCTTATTTTGTTCCCTAATTGCTTTAACCATGAACATGAGTAACTAGATCTTTTGAATCCATTAGGGTTTACCTTTGTTGATGGATTATGCTTAATTGTTAGTTTTTATAATTGTCATTCTTGCAATCTTCTTGCTATTCAGTAATAAAAGTTTGATTCAGTTAATTTGAGACGTTGGATTAATTGTTTACTAGGTTGTTTCTTGACATTGAGAAATGGGCTACAACTGGACATTGAATAGTAAGGCGGTAGTTAACACTTAGAGATAAGGTTGATTTACTCGCCGGATTAAGAACTAATAACTCTTAATAGTTTTAAATCATACTTAATGCTAATCCTGTAGTAATCCGATAGGAAGAGATTCCATTAGGTTAGTGCAGGGTTTAGGAATCAGCTCGAGAGAGGCAGGATTCAATTCGGGATTTAGGCATGGGTAAGCAAGATCGGCAATCCGTAAAATCCATCTTTAGAATTCCATCACTTAGGCTCCCTTTTGGGTTTGTTTCTCTCTTTGCAATTGTATTTTGATTATCCATTGTTCTTCATTTACTTATTTGCACTCATAACCATTAAATGCGTTAGAACTTTCACACCGTATTTCGGACTAGATAACATAGCAAGCGGTAGTAACTCTAGGTTCACCCGATCTCCAGGGATCGACCTTGATACTCACTAGTGCTAGGCTGCATCGATACGTTCAACGCCTTAGGTGTAGGTTGCATAAAGAGCCCATCAAGTTTTTGGCGCCGATAATGGTGAACTAGGTGAATTGTTTTGTGTTAATTTAGTCATTATTTTTTTATTCATTTATTCTTTATTTTTATTATCATTTATTGTTATATTTTTTTGATTGATTGGTGGTTGTTTGGTTGTCGGTTTCAGGTAGTATATGACTAGGAGCTCTAACCCTGATCCAATAGCACCCTTATCTGACCCGGAGCGCTCTCTCAGATTATTGAGACGACGTTTGCAGGCAGTTGAGGAGGAGGACAGAGTTACGGTTCAGGTTCAAGGAGCTGATGTGATGGAGAACCTCCACCCCCAGGCCGATGATGATCAAAGGACTATGTACGATTTTGCTCGACCCTCTTTAGATGGGACGAAAACGAGTATAGTCAGACCTGCTATAGCGGCCAACAATTTTGAGATAAAGGCCAATGTTATCCAGATGATACAACAAAGCGTGCAGTTTAGAGGATTGCCTAGCGAGGATCCCAATGCACATATCTCCAACTTTTTGGAGATTTGTGACACATTCAAAATAAATGGAACAACTGATGATGCCATTCAGCTGAGATTGTTTCCATTTTCCTTGAGGGACAGAGCAAAGAGATGGCTGCAATCTCTTCCACAACAGACGATCACTACTTGGAAGGCGTTGGTCGAAAAATTTTTATATAAGTATTTTCCTCCCGCTAAAACTGCTAAACTTAGAAATGACATATCTTCTTTTGTGCAGTTTGATGATGAAAGCATGTACGATGCATGGGAGAGATTTAAAGATCTTTTGAGATGCTGCCCACATCACGGATTACCAGTGTGGATGCGAGTTGAGACCTTCTACAAATGGGTTGAACCTTGCAACGAGGCAGATGGTGGATCTTTGCGGTGGCTAAGCGATAAGGCCGGCGGGCTCGAGAACTTGATAGAGGAAATGGCCATGAACAACTATCGTTGGCAATCCTCTAGGGCCGAGCCGGAAGGCAGGGAGTGGTCAACCAAGTGGGTATGCGATGGCCTTGGCAGCTCAAGTGGAGCTTCTAGCTAAGAAGATCGACCAACTCCGGTCGGTTCATGCAGTGACGTTGGGCTGCGAGTTTTGTGGTGGCCCACATTACAGTGCGAACTGTACTACGAGAGGTATGTTTGCTTCATCTTCTACTAGTTTTCCATCTAATTCTGCTATATCTTCTGATGTTGAACAAGTTGATTATATGGGGAATGCCCCAAGGCAGCAGAATAACCCTTACAGTAATACATACAACCCTGGATGGCGCAATCATCCCAATTTCAGTTGGAGGAACAATAATGCCCAGGGTCCGGCAGGTTTTCAAAGACTTCATCAATAACCACAGCAACAACCAGCTGGGCCTGCACAAGCTCCTCCTCCACAAGAAAAGAAGTCAAATTTAGAGGAGCTTATGATGAAGATTGTGACATCTACGGAAGCGAGATTCCGATGGTGATAGTGCACTTAGGAATCGCAGGGCCTCGATTCGAACTTGGAGACTCAAATTGGCCAAATTTCTAAGATGCTTTAAGAGAGACCTCAGGATGGCTCCTAGCACTCTGAGTCAAACCAGGGGCATTGCAAGGCTATCACCTTGCATTCGGGTAGAAATTAACGGTTCTTAGCCTTTGGCGTAAGGATAATACAATCGTGCAGTCGAGCCGTACTAAGGAAGGACCAGACCTTGAGGTGGTAGAGAATGAGAGAATGAAAGAATATAAGCAAAAGAGCCCTGTGCGGGAGCATCAGCCCCCGGTTCCATATCCTGCAAGGTTGTGGCAAGATAAGGTGGACAAGCAATACAGTAAGTTTCTTGACTTATTTAAGCAGCTGAAAATTAACTTACCTTTTGTTAAGGCAATTTCATAGATCTTGAAGTCATGAAGTTTTAAAGGAGATTTTGAGCAACAAGAGGAAGTTGGAGGATCTTGGTCAGGTGGTGCTTAATGAGGAGTGTTCAGCTATTCTCCAGAATAAACTGCCACTCAAAGACGACTCAATCCAAACATGAAAAAAGTGGTAAAGAAGGAGGTAATTAAACTTCTTAATGCAGGTTTAATATATCCCATTTCTAATAGTTCGTGGGTTAGTCCTGTGCAGGTTGTACCCAAGAAGGGAGGCATCACAGTGGTAAGGAATGAGAAGGATGAGCTGATCCAGGCTCGGATGGTAGCGAGCTTCCGAGGTTTGCATTGATTCACAAGTAGGCTTAATGATGCAACTCGGAAGGACCATTTCCCTCTTCCTTTTATTGATCGGGATGATTGAACATTTAGCAGTCACATGTTTTATTATTTTCTTGATGGCTTTTCAGTTACTTTCGATTCCTATTGCACAGGGACCAGAGACTACTTTCACCCTTATGGGACGTTTGCTTATAGGCGGATGCCATTCGGTTGTGCAATGCACCGACTACATTTCAGTGATTGCATGATGGCTATTTTGAGGACATGATTGAGGAGTCTATGGAGGTATTTATGGATGACTTTCTGTTTTTGGTAATTCTTTCTCTCTTTGTTTGGTAAACCTTGGTAGCATGTTAGCTAGGTGTATTGAGGCTAACTTGGTACTAAACTGGAAAAATGCCATTTCATGGTGAGAGGGGATTGTTTTGGGGCATAAGATCTCTCGGTACGGGATGGAGGTGGATAGAGCTAATGTAGAAGTAATATCTAGCTACCTCCTCTAGTTACATTAAAATTTATTAGGAGTTTTACGGGCCATGCGGGAGGTTTTATAGGAGATTTATTAGAGATTTCTCTAAGATTGCTAGGCCTCTTACTCAATTGTTAGTTAAAGATGTACCTTTATTTTTGATGATGATGTTATGTACTGAAAGTTGGTTTAAGAAACTTGATTCACAACCCCAATCATGGTTTCTCCCGATTGGGGCTGCTTTTGAACCTGATGTGCGATGCTAGTGATTATGCAGCTTGAAGCCGTGCTTGGACAGAGGATTGAAAAGAAGTTCCAACCCATTTACTACAATAGCAAGACTTTGACGGGAGCCTAGGAACACTACACCACCACAGAGAAGGAGTTATTGGCTGTTGTTTACACCTTCGACAAGTTTAGATCATACCTCGTTCTCTCCAAAACCATTGTCTTCACGGACCACTCGGCGTTGAGGTACTTATCCTCAAAAATGATGCGAAACCCAGATTGATTCTAGGGATCTTTTCTTGTACTGTGAATTTGATGCCTAGATCAAGGATAAGAAGGGCGCGGAGAATCGGCAATGGACCATTTATCGAGATTGGAAAATCCTCACTTGGATGCACTTGATGAGACGGCCATAGACAATCGATTTCCAAAAGAACATTTATATGTCACTCAGGTATACACTGATACTCCCTGGTTTTCAGATTACACTAACTATTTGGTTGCTAGGGTTCTACCAAAGGGTATGACTTATCGCCAAAAGAAGAAATTCTTTGTCGATTTGAAATACTATATTTGGGAAGATCCCTTTTGTTTAAAGTATGTGCAAATCGTGTGATTCGGCCGTCATAGTATATGGCGAGGAGACTCTCCAAATATTGAAGCACTGCCATGAGGGACCCAACGGAGGTCATCAAGTAGCAAACCATACAATGAGGAAGGTGCTAGAGGCAGGGATTCTATTGGCCTACGCTCTTC
Organism: Ricinus communis; assembly: GCF_019578655.1. Taxonomy (NCBI): domain Eukaryota; kingdom Viridiplantae; phylum Streptophyta; class Magnoliopsida; order Malpighiales; family Euphorbiaceae; genus Ricinus; species Ricinus communis. The sequence goes on along the minus strand of NC_063264.1, from coordinate 13,541,191 downwards.
CAAGATGCACGGAAATTTGTTCAGTTTCAGGACCCTTGCCACAGGTAATATCTCTTCTCGTGATAAGATGCCCCAAACTGGTGTGCAAGTAGTTGAGATTTTTGATGTTTGGGGCATCGACTTCATGGGACCCTTTCCCTCTTCGTATGGTAATAAGTACATTCTGGTTGCCACTGACGATGCCAGGGTTGTCTGCAGGTTCCTTAAGCGATTGTTTGCTAGGTTTGGCATACCTAAGGCGCTTATTAGTGATAGAGGAACACATTTCTGCAATGCCCAATTAGAGAAAGTACTTAAGCGGTACGGAGTTACTCATCGATTCTCTACTCCCTATCACCCCCAGACTAGTGGGTAGGTTGAGGTAACTAATAGGGGTATTAAACGTATTTTAGAGAGAACCGTTAGTACCAGTAGGAAGGACGGGACTCTTAAGTTAGATGATGAATTATGGGCGTTTAGGACTACTTTTAGGACATCTATAGGTTTTACGCCCTATCGCCTTGTTTATGGAAAGTCATATCATTTGCCTGTTGAGTTAGAGCATAGGGCACTTTGGGCCCTTAGAACTTGTAACTTTGATATTGATTCTGCAGGTAAGGAGCGACAATGGCAGCTGAGTGAGCTAGATGTGTGGCGCCAGCAGGCATACAAAAACTCCTCAACTTACAAAGCAAGGACTAAGAAATGGCATGATCAAAGGATTCGTGAGCTTAAGGAGTTTCAGGTTGGGGATCGAGTGTTGCTTTACAACTCTCGCCTTCGTCTGCTTCCGGAAAGTCAGAGACTCGCTGGTCTGGACCATTTCAAATCGGACAAGTCTTCCCATATGGAGTGGTAGAGTTGCATCATCCAGAGAAGGGAAACTTCAAAGTGAACGGCCATCGGCTAAAGCGATACCATTGTAACTCGTTGGATAGTGAGCAACGAGTTGACCTGGCTTTGTATGCACAGGAAGGGTGATCCGAATGAGTCAAGCTTAAGACTCTGCAAATAAGCACTTCTGTACATTCGACTTGGATTATACTTTTATGTTTTTAATTAGTTGTGATTGTTTCATCATTTTCATTTGACTTTATTATAGTTGCTTAACAGTAATTAGGGTTTTTAATTTTTCGGACTTATATAATTGGAGAGGACGGACTCTTCCGTTTGACCATATCTACTTGTTTTATGATCTAATTACATGCATATATGTGTTAATTACAGGTAGGGGGCAAGGTGACTCGAGATGGCAAAGGATAGCCCAGAAACACTCCGTTTCACCACGGTTTCCGTGGCCATCACGGGCTAGAACACCAGTCGCGGTCGAGGAGCACGTCCAGAGTCAAGCCCGTGTTGAAGGATAAAGAATAATTTGTCACGGCTTCTGAAGGCATCACGGGATAAAACCCCATGTCGTGCTCATTAGCACGGCCGTGCCATTGCCCGTGCTAAGGTGCATCACAAGAAGGCTAAAGGCTCGGCCGAGTCCCAGCTGCAGTGGGTCAAGACGGCTCTTACCCTCACCTGCGTCGAACACGTTCCTATAAGAAGGAGGCCTCCGAAAATTTTGCTTCCCTTTAGTTTTTCTTAGCTCAAAGGTGTTGTTCTTATACCCTTATCTCACCCTTCTCACTTTCCTCAGCGAACTCAGGTAACTCCCTTCATTTGTTGCCTTATATTTTTTTTATTATGATTTGACTTCTATTTTATACATATACTCTTGTTAGGACATGCTAGGATATCTTGGTGGCTTTATATTATAACCATATGACCTTGGTTAGGTTAATTTACATTAGTTGTTGTGTTTGTGGTGTAGTCGATTATGAAAATGATAAGTGTGGGGTTTTGGTGGAAATAAAATGTGCCTACAGCATGCAAAGCATGAATAATGTTTAGACTTAAATTGTAATTGCTGGTTCATGATAAATTAGATTGGTATGTATCGGTTTATTAGTTTATACAAGTTTTTGGTTAGTCGAATTATAATCATTATGCTGTTAATTCGGTAGATTATTTCTTTCATTAACTTGAATTCTTACAAAAAAACTAATAATTCATTGCATTAGGTGATATGACGAACCGCGATAAATCTCGTAGAAAGCAACTGAAACGCATCGCTACCAAAGAAGCGATCGTGGTGAAGGAACGCCTTCCTCCACAAAGGCCGTAACCAAAGACCAGACTTCCACCTCCACCACACAATAGCAAATAGTCCGACTCTAAAGCACTGCTATGAATCCATCCACACCGGCCGTCATCCATTGTGGACATTCCCTAATGCGACAATGAAAGTAGATTCCAAGTCATGAGATGGAAGCAAGTGATGGCGGGCCGTTGCATAGACTTTACATCCCTAGAGAGAGTGGGATTGGCTCAAGATATGCACACACCGTCGAGACTCGCCAGATGCGAGATTCTTTGACATCATTGAGCCAACCTACCGTGAGCTTACGATCGAAGTTCCTCAAAGACCTTCTTCCCGCAGAACAGATCACAAACTGGCATCAACCTCGATGCAATTTATTTCAGGCTTGGGGAAGGGAGTTCTCGATGTCGGTCCCACAATTTGGCATGCATTTGGGATTATGGACTAAACAAGAAATCTCGGGGGAGGAGTATCGGGGATGTCTCTACATCCACCCAATTTCATATGACGCCATGTGGGACTCATTGGTAATGAGGCCGAAAACATACTACCCAAGGTGTCTAAGGCCTCTAGCCTACCTGACCATCTCCGCTACATTCATACCCTACTAGCTTACACCATTACAGTCGAGGGGACAGCTGGGGTACCACACGATCGATGTCTTTATTCTCCGGGCTATGCAACATCGGAAGAAGCTAGACTTGGGATATTTATTGGCTCGCCAAGTCCTTTCATTTATAGTAGACGCCCTAAGAAGATGCATTGTTGTTTCGGTCCAGATGTGACTAGGTTAGCCAAGAGATCGAATGTATTGGACGACTCGTCTCTGAACTTTCAAATATTGGTGACATGACACCACTAGGGATCGATGATGATCAAACATGCATGATCACGGCCACTAGACATCCACATGGTATTGAATATAGGCTCGTGAGCACAATAGCCGGGAAGCTAGAGAGGCGCGGCTAGAGGAGCCCAACATCCGTCGGCCGGGATCCCGATGTTAGGATTCCTAACCAAGCTACAGTGTTTATGCCCTCATCCGGAGCCTCATCCTCTCATTCGCACATCGAGCATTCGACTGCTATGGCCGACCGTCTAGATCGAGTCTGCGATCTACAACAAAGCAGTAGATATCGAGTTTGTGCGGTTTCAAGAAGAAACGAAGGCACAACAAGGGCTTGAACAGATACTCAACAGCTCTTGAGTGGTTTAGAAAGACAGCCACCCGCATGAGACTTCATAGTAGTGCGATTCAAAAGATGGCAGAGGTCGGAGCACAAAATCGGTACTCATTGATGATATGGAGTTTGATTTGGCAACATGCTTCACGGACCGATCCACCACCGCCACCTTCCTCAAAGTAAATTTCCCGCCTCAACTTCCAAAGCAGATCCAACCAAAGTGAGGATACACCATCGGACTCCTAGCAAAAAAAAAATTTGTGATATTTTCCTCCTTTTTCTTTATTTTTTTTTATTTTCTTTCAATTTATTATCTCCTTTTACTTTCTTGCTTGTAGCTTGCTTAATTTTATGTTATTTCCTTGCACTTGTCTGTTTATGCTAAGTAGAACACTATGCCTTTTTAAATAATAAAAAAAAAATCAGCATGATCTTCCATAACCATAATGTGTGAATCATATGCTTCCTCGATTATCTCTCTAACACCGTGATGTTATGCTAAAATGTGGGATAGGTACCTACCGATGTTGTGCCTATCTTGAGTTTTGTTTTAATTATGTAGTTGATGACTTTTTCTCCTTTGAATGGATTCCCTTATAGCTTTTATCGAACCTTGTTGGGAAGAAGGCAATGAATAAATCTCTTAACTACAATCCAGCCCGTAAAACTGGTATTTTTCTTAATTCTTCCATATTACTTTATCTTAGATATAGAACACCGTTAATATTGCCGCTTATTATCAGGATTGACTGTTTAAACTTTGGGTTGAGGATTCATGCAATTTTAACCCACTCAAATGGTGAGATTTTGAGCCAATTGGTGCATCACTATTATGCTCCCTTTTCTTTCATTAGTGAGCATTTTATGAATCTCGCTTCTAGAACTTGCTTTACGATATCTGTTGAGATTACATGAATTGTCAATAATCGTGAGATGATTTGGGCACTTAGGATTTACACAATTTGGCCAAAAAGCCTAACTCGCTTTTCCCTTAGTAAACCAATTTTGAGCCTTAGCCATTCCTTTCGTGATAATAATAACAGTGACACTCATTGTATCACTTCTATTCATTTGACCATTCTTTCTACCATTGTTGCTGGAAATTATATAAGTTATGCTGCATTTTACTTTGGATCAATCTGCATTCATATATTTCACTAAGTTGCTAGATTTTTCATAGATGCTCCCTTCAATTATTGTATGTGTCAATAACCAACACCTCCTACATAAGCTGTTGTAATATATATACATAGTATATATATATATATAAAAAAAAAGAAGAAGAAGAAGAAAGTATTAATTTAGTTCATTTCGAGCATCATCTTATTTTTAGAGCAACTTAGTGTTCATTTTGGTACAGCACTTAATCCTTCGTTACTTTCTTGCATTACTTGCTTAACTTCCAGCAACTTGTAGCCTACTTTCCATATTTATACATACCTTACCTTAACCCCATTACAACCTGGCTCAAGACCCTTTGATCATGATTATTGATTATTTCGTAGTAGTGGAGATTGAATCCATAAGCAAGCCTATGATAAGCACTTTTTTTGTATTTTTGCGTTGAGAGCTTGGCGATCTTCTTTCACCTATATACACTTGTGTGTTTTGAGTGACATCTTGTGAGGCATGGTTCTCAATTTCTCAATTTCTCAATTTAGATGGTTTATCATTTTAACTTTAGCAACTTTATTAAGTTTGTTCTCTCTATTAAGGATTTAGTGATTTGGGGATTTTGGAAAAAATCATTACGGAGTTTTGAAATTTGTTTTGAGCTAACCTCCTGCAATGCATTTGATCGAGTTATTTGGTATCTGTAACACCCGGAATTTTTATATATTTAATAATGAGTTTTTATTTAAGTTAATTTTAGCTTCATTATTATTGGGTTTAATTTGAAATGATTTAATGAAAAATTTAATATTAATCAAATAAATGAGTTATTTTCTATACCCAATTAGTTTGAAATTTTAAGAAATTATTCAAGTAAATTATTTGAGAAATGATTATATTTTGGTTATTCAAATTTTTTTTTTCTTTTTTCCAAATGCATATTTATATAAGTAAAATTATATATTGGAATATTTTGGAAGAAATTATAAAGGATGTTTTAATAAAAGAATTTTGGGAAAATTGGTACTATAATTGATTAGTAGTATTAAATTTTGAGTTGGAAATTGATTATTTAATTTAATTGTGTGTTAGGACTAAATTGAAAATTTATTTTGGAATAAGGATTAAAAGTATAATTTTATTTTTATGGGGTTTTATTGGAAATTTGTGAGCTTGGTATTTTTGTAAATAAATATGTCAGTCAGGGGTATTTTTGTAATTGTGTATTTTCAATAATTCGGTTTTGGCCCAAATTGGAATTCTGCGGGATGAAATTGTAAGTAATTAAGAAAGTTGAGGGACCAAATTGTAATAAGAAAAGTTCAGGGGTCAAATGTCGATATTGAAAGGAAAGAAATCGGGAAGAAAGGAGAGAGAGAGAGAGAGCATGAAGAGAGAGAAGGGACGCCATGCGCCTATAACTGCCGGGGCGCGGAGCCGACCACGACGCAGGCCGGGCGAAGGGGCCGGGCGGCGGCAGCAAATAGCCCACGGCTGTGGAAGAAAGGCCAAGGCGGCTTCCAGCGGTTTCCTACCGCTTCAGTTGTTGGCGTACCGAGTTGGGTGGCGATCGGCCCTCGAGGGCTCTTTCCGCGCAGCGGCGACGCTCGGGTGGCCGGAGTTGCAAGATCCGGCAAAGTGAAACTTAGAGTGGCGTACCGCGTTTTGGGCTTTTCCGTACGAGCTCCCGTGGAGGATGGACGATCGGAGGACATATCCCGACTCTCCTCACCAAGCTTTGCATTGGCACCGGTTTGGTGGCGATCGGGCTTCGCTTGCGAATCGACTACCGTGATTGTCCGTAGAATCTCTCCGGATGATCGGGTGTCGGATCGAAAAATCGGGCGGGGATCGCCGCTGGCCGTCAGGAGTCCGATGGTGTGTCCGATCGCTGATCTGACCATGAGCGAGGCGAGTCGACCGACCGCCCTTGCAATTTTCTAGCCGCTGATCTTAGAAATCCTTGATTTTAAATTTGTCTCTATTGGATTATATTGAGTATTTGATGATTTTTGTGAGTCAAAAATATTTGTCCGTGAGTTGGCCTCGCCATAGTCGTATTTTAGCCGTGGCGAGTCGGAAATAGTGAAGTTTGGGGACCCGACTCCTATTGTTTGAATCGTTAAGTATTTGAAGTGTTCTTCCGGCAGTCTTGGACCCGCTTTTACGGGGGGTAGTGTTCGTGTTGTAGGGAGGTTCACGGATTTCTAGAGAATTTTCCCGAGTCGAGATTCTTAGATACCCCAGGAGTCTAGACCTAGGATTAATGATCGATTGTTTCAAAGATTTTGATAAATTTTTTCCGTGATTAGATGATTCGTCTGCTCGCTCTGCCCAACCGAGGCACCGGAGCGAGCTAGGAGGTCGCCTAACTCGTGAGTTAAAGTCATTTAATCTTTGCGCTATCATAGTCCGATTTTAATATGCTATTTAGAATTTGTGCTTAATATGATTATTAGTATCGCAAAATAAATGATTTCACTTGATTATTAATATTTGAAATAATATAAATATTATTATTAGTATGTTATAATAAGATAAACGTTATTATTTTTCCCTCACAAATTGCACGTACCGCTTTACCTTAAATCTTTAATCTTTATTTCCGATATGTGTTGGTTGAGTTCATTAGATAATGATATTTATTATATGTGATGATTGTGTCTTGGAAAACATGGCTTGTAGAACATGCCACTGATGGGTTACATCGATCCAATGATCATGGACATGTAATAAGATTTTCATGGGTTTGCCCTGGTCGAGCATGGCTCTCTGGGCTGATTTGTGTAAATTCACGGAGGTAAGGTCCCTGGTCGAGCATTGCTCTCGGGGCTACCGGCTTATTTGGATACTTCTGACCAGACGGAGGTAAGGTCCCCGGTCGAGCATTGCTCTCGGGCGCCAGTCTTATTGGATTAAGAGAGCCGAATGGCTACTAGATTTCTTATTTGGATATTTAAGTGACTGACCGGAGGTAAGGTTCCTGGTCGAGCATTGCTCTCGGGGCGCCACTCTTATTGGATTAAGAGAGCCGAATGGCTACTAGATTTTGGGGTTTAGGGTTCTACTGAGCCACTCGTCCCGTAAAAGTAAATATATATTTTTATTTATTTATTTATTTATTATGGTATTTGATTATAATGTGATTTGTATTTACGTGCATGGTTGATATTTTGATTCGAATGATTAATAAGGAAATAGTAGGGTATGATTATAGTATGGTTTGATATACCTGATTTGAATAATCTATGTTTTCCGAGAAGAAGCAATAGTCCCTAGATTATTTGATTTTAACTCACTCTCTAGACCCATACCTCCATTTATGTTTTTTTCGGATTCGTGACCTAGTTCTCCGCGACTCTTATTCAAAGAATCCGACTCCTTCATCATCGGGTGATGTATTTGATTTGGTATGTAAATTGGTAAATCTTAGATTCTCCACAGAGTAATAGTAGATGTATCGGTTGTAAATTTTCCGAGTTTCAGTCTCGCCTAGTTTTTCCCAAGGCATCAAGTATTTATGTAGAATGTAGCTATTAAGATAATTTGTGGTTTTAATAATATTAATTTGAGATGAGATTTGTTTAAGTCAGTGAGTGTCAGGCTTACTACGGGTTTCGGTGGCCTTACGCCTACCCATTCTCTAGTGCCGGTCACGGGCCCACGGGTGGGGTCGTGACAGTATCTGTTTGAGGAGTGAGTTGTAAATTGCTTGAGGACAAGCAAAAGTTTAAGTATGGGGTAATTTGATAAGCATCATAATACACATGTTTTCATGCCCAATTGTTTACATTTTTTATGCATGATTATCCCGTTTTATGCTAGAATCACATGTCTTTTGTTTCCTTCCTCATTTCAGGTCATTTTCGAAGGACATCATCAGTAATCGAGGGACATACATGTGATTACGGACCAAAATCCATCAGATTGGGCGAGGAGTAGCACCCAGAGGGTTGAGCACGGCCTGGACTCCGGCCGTGCTGAATTACCAAGAGGCTATCCCCAATTGTGCCATTTCAGCACGACTTCCGTAGCCACAACGGACATTCTATCAGATCCGAAATTCTATCTATGTGATCATTTTATTCATATTTTTTATGCTTCCTTTTCTAATCTCTTTATAGTATGATTTTGTTATTTTATTTGTGGAGCATTAAAACGAGTGTTGATTGAAAGCGCATGGAAAAGATAATTATAGGCACCGATCCAATTCGTGGAAAAATGCGGAGAAAGAAAATTAGTTGAACAAGTATTCATATCATTCTCTGAATGATTGCGGACGAGTCTTTTAGGGGAAAGAGGGAACGATGAGAATTGAGGCATAACCAAATATTACGTTCAGGATTTGCACCATTAAAGTCTCCATCATTCCTTGTTTTCCTAGGCATGAGGACTCCTAATGACACAAGGATTGGTGTAATATAATAAACTAGTTTAGGTCATATGCTATTATGCAGGCCCATGCGAATTTTCTATTATTTTTATTAAGCTAGCTCTTAAAAATTTGAGACTATAAGAGTTGTTGACCAGTCAGCTACTCTGTAGTTCTTGATTTGACTTTAGTTTATTCATCTTTCTTTATTTATATATTCATATTTTAGCTTCTAGTTTCTTCTTCTTATAGAATAAAGGCTTTTGCACTATAAGAACCGCATGCAACCGAATACTTGAGGCTAGTGAGCATACTATTTCTAATTTCTACCTTGGGGGAGATCAAGTTTTGGGTTCGTATAAGAACTTTGCAGACTGATCAAGACTTGCTCTAGCAAACATAGATTTATCACTCATGTCCTTCCTTACTTTTGTGCTCTTTGTCTACCCTTGTGTTTAAATCAATTCTCTTTTATCCTTATGTTTAAATAAATTATTTTTTATCCTTATGCTTAGCCATGTGGAAGAGAATAAATAACTTATGATTTCTTTCCTAATTGGATCTGAAATCCTACCTATGTTCTCATTTTGTTCATTTCTTTTGTGCCTCTTTGTCTAATCTGTGTCAACTATGATGCTTTGGTTTTATTTGGGGTGCATAAATGCGAGTGTTGAGTGACTGCTCATGGAAGAGGCAATCATAGGCACCGATCCAATGCTTGTACAAATGGGAAGAAAGAAAATTAGATGATCAGTATTAACATCATTCTCCAAAGGATCGTGGACAAATCTTTTGAAAGAAAGAGGGACTGACGAGAATCGAGGCACACCTAAATATTTCATTTCAGGATTTGCACTATTAGGATCTCCATCATTTCTTGTTCCTCTAGACATGAGGACTCTTGATGACATAAGAATTGACCCATACGAATTATCCCTTGTTTTCGTTAAGCTGGCTAATAAAATTTGGGACTATGAGAGTTGTTGGCCAGTCAACTCCTCTCTGGTTCTTAATTTGACTTTAGTTTATTCATCCTCCTTTATTTGCTTATTCATATTTAGCTTCTAGTTTATTCTTCTTATGGAATGAGGACTTCCGCACTGTGAAAACTGCATGTAACGAATATTTAAGCCTAGTGAGCATATTATTTCAGTTTTCTACCTTGTAGAGAATTAAGTTATTAGCTCTTCCAAGAACATTGCAAACTTATGAAGACTCGCACTAGCAAACCTAGACTTATCTCTCACGTCCTACTTTTTATTTTTTTATTCTTTATCTACCATTGTGTTTAAATCAATTCGATTTGATCCTTACGCTTAGCCATGGACGAGAATAAAGAACTTGCAATTTCTTTTCTTATCAGATACGAACTCCTATCTAGGTTCTTATATTTTTGTTTATTTTGTTCTTCTCTTTTTAATCTATGTCTAGTATGATGGTTTGGTTTTATTTGGTGAGTATAAATATGAGTGTTGAGTTAAAGCGCATGGAAGAGGCAATCGTAGGCATAATGCTTGGACAAATTCAAAGAAAGAGAATTAGGTGATAGAGTATTGATATCATTCTCTCAATGATCGTGGACAATTCTTTTGGAGGAAAGAAGGAATGCCAAGAATCGAGGCATGCCCAAATATTCCGATCCAAGATTTGCACTATTGGGATCTCCATCATTCCTTGTTACTCTAGGAACGAGGACTCTTGATGAAACAAGGATTGGCATAAGGAATCATGGGAATGCAGTTGACAACATTGACTGGTGGCATTGGGCTTAGCTTGATGATCAAGCAGGACAAGCCATAAATCCACATGCGGGAGAAATCATATTTTCTTTTTGAATTAATCCAAGCATACTACAACAAGAAATGCGAGCGCTTTGATTTTTAGAACGCATATAATAAAGTAATTTAGGTCATTCTATTATTAGGTAGGCCCATGTGAATTTTCTTGTATTTTCGTTAAGTTGGCTCATAAAATTTAGGACTACGAGAGTTGTTGATCTTACACTTAGCCATATGGGAAAGAACAATCAACTTTTGATTTCTTTCTGTATCGAATCTGAGATCCTATCTATGTTCTGATTTAATTCATTTTCTATTGAGTTAAAGTGCATAAAAGCGGTAATCATAGGCACCAGTGCAATGCTTGGACAAATGTGAAGAAAGAAAATTAGTTGATATAGTATTGATATCATTCTTCGAATGATAGTAGACGAATCTTTTGGAGGAAAGAGGGAACGGCGAGAATCCTAGCATGCCCTAATATTATGATTCAAGATTTGCACCATTGGAATCTCCATTATTCCTTAATCCTCTGTGCACGAAGAGTCCTGATGACACAAGGATTTGTATAAGGAATCATAGGAATGCAATTGACAAGCTTGCCCGGTGGAATTGTGATTTAGCTAGATGATCAAGCAGGAATAGATGTAAATCCACGGGCATAAGGGAGAAGTCATGTTATTTTCAATTAATCCAAGTACAATACAAGCGGTAATGCGAGCATTTTAATATTTGGGATGCATATAATAAAGTAATTTAGGTCGGCGTGTTATTAAGTAGGTCCACAAAAATTTCTCCTTATTTTTATTAAGCGGCTCCTAAAATTTGGGACTAGTTTATTCATCTTTCTTTATTCATTTATTCATATTTAGGTTCTAATTTCTTCTTCTTATGGAATGAGGGTTTTTGCACTATAAAAACCATATGCAATTGAATACTTGAGGCTAGCGAGCATAATATTTCAATTTTCTACCTTGTAGGAAATCAGGTTATGGGTTCTTTCAAGAACTTTGCAGACTTATCAACACTCACGCTAGCGAGCATAAACTTGTTACTCACATCCATGTGCGCGTTTTGATATTTGTGAGGCATATAATGAAGTAAATAAGGTTCAAGTGTGATTAGGTACGCCCACAAAAAGTTTCCCTTGCTTTTGTTAAGGAATTATGGGAATGTAATTGATAAACTTCATTGGTGGCATTGGAGCATGACTTGATGATCAAGCAGGATGACAGACAAATTCGTGATAGAGAAATCATATTACTTTCGATTAATCCAAGGGGGAATATGTACATTTTTATATTTGGACACATATGATGAAGTAGTTTGGTCAGAGTGTTATTAGATAGACCCATGTGAATTTTTCTTTTTTTTCATTAAGTTGCCTCATAAAATTTGGGACTATAAGAGTTGTTTGCCAGTCAACTCCTCTCTCGTTCTTGATTTGACTTTAGTTTATTCATCTTACTTTATTTAATTATTCATATTTAGCTTATATTTCCTTCTTTTTATGAAAACTGCATGCAACCGAATATTTGAGACTAGTGAGTGTATTATTTCAGTTTTCTACTTTCCAGAGAATTAAGTTATGGGTTCTTTCAAGAACTTTGCATAATTATGAAGATTCACACTAGCGAACCTAGTGTTATCGCTCATGTCCTTCCTTTCTATTATGTTCTTTGTTTACCATTGTGTTTAAATCAATTCGATTTGATCCTTATGCTCAGCCATGAAAGAGAATAAAGAACTAGCAATTTCTTTCCTTATAGGATACAAAATCCTACCTATATTCTCATTTGTTCATTAGTTGGCATGATAAGTATATGTTTGGAAGTGCGAGTCTTCATCAATCCGCAAAGTTCTTGTATGAACCCAAAACTTGATTTCCCACAAGGTAGAAAAGGAAAATAGTATTCTCACTAGCCTCAAGTATTCAGTTGCATGCGGTTTCTATAGTGTGAAAGCCCTCATTCCATAAGAAGAAGAAACTACAAGCTAAATATGAATAAATAAATAAAGAATGATGAATAAACTAAAGTCAAATCGTAAACCAAAGAAGAGTTGACTGGTCAACAACTCTCGTTGTCCCAAATTTTATGAGCCAGCTTTACGGAACCAAGAGAGAATTCACGTGGGCCTACCTAATAATACTCCGACCCAAATTACTTCATTGTATGCATCCCAAACATCAAAATGCTCACATTCCTGCTTGTATTATACTTGGATTAATTGAAAACAACATGATTTCTCCCTTACACGCATGGATTTACATCTTATCTTGCTTAATCATCAAGTCACGCCCAAGTCCACCAGCAAAGCTTGTCAATTGTGTTCCTATGATTCCTTATGCCAATCCCTGCATCATCAGGAGTCCCCGTGCCTAGAGGAACAAGGAATGATTGAGATCCCAATAGTGCAAAGAATTAGAATATTTGGGCGTGTCTCGATACTTGGCGTTCCCTCTTTCCTCCATTACATTCCTCTATAATTACTTGGAGAATTATATCAATACTCTATCAACTAATTTTCTTCCTTCACATTTGTCCAAGCATTTCATCGTTGCCTATGATTGCCACTTCCACGCACTTTAACTCAATACTCGTGTTTATGCTCACCAAATAAAATCAAACCATCATATTAAACATAGATTAGAAAGGGACGAATAAAAGAAATGAAGAAATGAGAGCATAGGTAGGATTTTGGATCTAGTAAGAGAAGAAATTGCAAGTTCTTTATTCTCTTCCATATGACTATGTGTAAGGATCAAATGATATGCTCACTAGCCTCAAATATTCAGTTACATGTGATTTTCATAGTGCAAAAGTAGTCATTCCATATGAAGAAGAAACTACAAGCTAAATTTGAACAAATAAATAAATAAAGATGAATAAATTCACGTGGGCCTATCTAATAATAGTCTAGCCTAAATTACTTCATTATATGTGTCCTATCAAATCGCTTGCATTCCCACTTGGATTAATATAGAGAAACATGGTTTCACCCTTATAAGGATTTGTCCCCTTAATCCCATTGATAAAACTTGTCAATTGTGTTCCCATGATTTCTTACACTAATCTTTATATCATCAAGAGTCCTCATGCCCAGAGGAACAAGGAATGGTGGAGATTCTAATGGTGCAAAACCTGAATCAGAATATTGGAGCATGTCTCGATTCTTGTCGTTCCCTCTTTCCTCTAGAAGATTCATCTGCGATCATTCGGAGAATGCTATTGATACTCGATCAACTTCATTATATGCGTCTTAAACATCAAAAGGTGCATATTCCCACTTGGATTAATCAAAAGCAACATAATTTCTCCATCATGCGAATAGATATCTGTCTCGTCTTGCTTGATAATCAAGTCAAGCTACAATACCACTAATGAAGCTTGTCAATGAAGTTCCTATGACTCCTTAATGAAAAGAAGAAAAAATTTGCATGGGCATACCTAATAATACTTGGGCCTAATATGCTTCATTATATGCCTCCCCAAGCATCAAAATGCACACATTCCCACTTCCATTAACTGAAGGCAATATGATTTCTCCCTTACGCGCGTGGATTAGCATCTCCTGCTGTTTGATCATCAAGTCCCACCCTAGTGCCACCGATCAAGCTTGTCAATTTCATTCCCATGATTCCTTAATGAAAAATAAGGGAAATTTTAAGTGGGCGTATCGATTAACACTTTGGCCCAATTGACTTCATTATATGCCTCCCAAACTACAAAACTCCGTCATTCTCGGTTGGATTAACAAAAAGCAACGTGATTTTATGTGGGTGGATTATCATCTCGTCCTGCTTGATCATCAAACCAAGCCCCATTGCCATTGGTCAAGCTTATCAATTGCACTCCCACAAGTCCTTACGTTAATCCTTGTGTTATTGAAAGTCCTCATGCCTTGAGGAAGAAGGAATGATGAAGATCCCAAAGGTGCAATCCTGAATTGGAATATTTGGGTGCGCATTGATTCTCTTCATTTGAAGATTTATATCAATACTCGTTCAACTAATTTTCTTTCTTCGTTTTATCCAAACATGGGATCGGTGCATACGAGTGCCACTTCCATGCGCTTTCACTCAAGACTCATGTTTCTACTCCCCAAATAAAAACAAACTATCATACTAGATAGAGATTAGAAAGAGAGACATAAAAGAAACAAATAAAATGAGAAAATAGGTAGGTTTTCGATCCGATAAGAAAAGAAATCACAAGTTCTTGGTTCTCTTCTATACGGCTAAGTGTATTATTCAAATCGAATGAACGACAAGTGTCGTGCCCATTTTTATTGATGCCAAATAAGGATGGGACTTAGAGGATGTGTGTTGATTATGGCACCGTGAATAAAATAACGGTAAAATATCGACATCTTATTCCTCGTTTAGATGACATGCTTGATGAGTTGCATGGTGCATGTATATTTTCTAAGATTGATCCTTAGAGTGGTTATCACCAAATTAGGATGAAAGATGTTGATGAATGAAAAACCATTTTTAAAATAAAATATGGTTTATATGAATGGTTAGTTATGCCTTTTGGATTAACTAATGCACCTAGTACTTTCATGATATTAATGAACCATGTTTTACGTGTATTCTTCTGAAAGTTTATTGTTGTGTATTTGGATGATATACTTGTGTATAGTAAGTCATTAAATTAACACATTAAGCATATGCATTTAGTATTAGAAGAGAAGGTTAAGGCAATCAAGGAGTTTCCTACACCTAAGTGTATTGGAGATGTTCGCTCATTTTTTCGTGATTTTATTACTGCACCATAAACCGAAGTAATCAAGAAGAGTGTGGGATTCAAGTGGGGAGATGCTAAAGAGAAAGTGTTTAACACGCTTAAAGATAAGTTAATTTTTGCCCCTTTACTTTCTTTGCCTAACTTTTCTAATACCTTTGAAATTGAATGTGATACTTCAAGTTTGGGGATGGGAGTCGTTCTTATGCAAGAAGGAAATCCAATTGCTTACTTTAGTGAAAAGCTAAATGAGGCAGCCTTGAAGTATCCACTTATGACAAGGAGATGTATGCATTAGTGAGAGCTTTACGAATATTGCAGCATTATATATAGCCTAAAGAGTTTGTGTTTCAACTGAACACGAACCTTTGAAGTATTTGAAGGGTCAACAAAAGCTTAACAAGCATCATGCAAAGTGGAATGAGTTTATCGAATCTTCTCCATATGTTAGAGGGTATAAACAAGGTAAGGAAAACATAGTTGCTGATACATTGTCTTGAAGGTATGTGCTTCTTAGCACTCTTGATGCTAAATTGCTTGGCTTTGAGTATATTAAAGATTTATATAACGATGACCATGATCTTACCAAGTTTTATCATGCATTTGAAAAGTTTACGTGTGAAAAGTACTATAGCCATAATGGATTCTTATTTAAGGATAATAAATTATGTGTACCTAAGAGTAGATTGCTTGAACTTTTAGTAATAGAAGCACATGAGGGTGGTCTTATGGAGCATTTTAGAGTTACTAAGACTTTAGATATTTTTACATTATCACTTTCATTGGCCAAACATGCACATAGATGTGCAAAGAATTTGTGGTAAGTGCATTGTGTGTAGACAAGCTAAGTTTAAATCTAAGCCTCTTATATTATATATACCACTACTTGTATCTAGTATGCCTTGGATTGATATTTCTATGGATTTTATTTTGGGTTTACCTAGGTCAAAACGTGGGAATGATTCTATTTTTGTGGTTGTAGATTGCTTTTTCTAAGATGGCATATTTTATTGCTTTTCATAAGACTAATGATGCACCACATATTGTTGTTTGTTCTTTAAAGAGATTGTTCGTTTACATGGTATGCGTAGATCTATTATTACTAATAGGGATGCAAAATTCCTTAGTTTTTTTTAAGGACTTTATGGGGTAAATTAGGAACTAAGTTATTATTTTCTACTACATGTCACCCCCAAACTGATGGTCAAACTAAGGTAATAAATCGCACTTTGGGTCAATTATTCCAAACATTGATTAAGAAGAATTTGAACGCTTGGGAAGATTGTTTGCCATATATTGAGTTTGCTTATAATTGTAGTGCATTTATCTACTCATTATTGCCCTTTTGAGATTGTTTATGGTTTTATTCCTTTGAGTCCATTGGATTTATCTCCTTTTAACCTTTGCATATAAGAGTTGGCTTAGATGGTCAAAAGAAGGTTTATTTTGTTAGGGCATTACATGAAAAGGTGCGCTTGATTCCTCGCAAGGCAGGAGGGAATGATGCGAATTCTACAAGCACAAGGAATCCTACTCCGACTAGGAATCCTACTTTCACTAGGAATTCTAGTCCCGTGAGGAGTCCTACTCCAGCTAGGAATCCTACTTCCACTAGGAATAGTCCACGAGGTCCTACTTCAACTAGGAATTCTTCTCCAGCTAGGAATCTTAATCCAATTAGATTGTAGACAAGCCACTCAAATATGATGGACCAATGACTAGAGCTCACATGAAAAAGGTCAAGGATGCTTTAGGAGTGTTCCTGAAGCAAGAGTTGAAGCTTGGGTTGGATATCCAAAGTCCAAGTGAGATTGGGCTTAATCAAGACAATGGGCCTCAAGATACTCTTATCCACTTAATTCAATAAATGGAGGCACGAACAAGTCAAAATAGGCCCAAATAAACAAGTCAAGCTATTTGGTATCCAATACTCAAACATGGGCCGCTTATTACATGTTACTTAAGCCCAAATGTCATGTTTTTTTATATGGGGTAGGGTTGGACGAATTTTAGGAGTATTTGTTCATTTAAAGGAGTCTTTTAATAGTTAGGAGTCTTGTTTTAAGTTATCCTTTTAGTTTAGGAGTTCTATTCCTAGTCTTATTGTTATTTGCTTCCTTATCATTATAGAATTAGGTGTTTTTAAGGCCTATATAAGATAGTACACATTTCTATGTAAAGGAAGTTGTTGAATATTGATTATTTTAGAGTTAATTCTCTTCTTTTATTCTTTATGAACTTAGTGAATTGATCAAGTGAAGGCTTGGTATGTTACAAATTTAGTTAATATAAACTTTTGTTTATGTTAAACAGCCTTTCATTCTTTATAATTAAGGTTCTTAAGTACAAGTTATATAAGGGTTTAGTTTGGAGTTGGAGTTTCTTTGCTTGATTATCCTTGGTGAAGACATCATTTGGTATTAGAGCTTTGGCTCATCAATCAAGTACATATCCTTTATTTTTTAGTTAATTGATTTTTCTTTACTGTAAAAAGAAAAATCTTATTCAGTTATTTTCTTCTTCTTTGTGATTTGTTTTCTTGTCTAGAGTATTTTTCTTATTCAATTTGTATTCCTTACTATTTTTAGAGTCCAATTCGTTTTCTTTCCTTTATTTCTTAAGCATTAAATACGTTCTTTATTCTACAAAAACCAAATTTGTCCTTTTCTTTTAATTCGTTCATCAAGCTTAGTTTTTCGTTAGTTCATCTTTTCTCTTATGTGTTTTAGACTTAATCTTGTTCATTAATTCTAGTTTTGTTTCCTTAGTTTGTGTTCTTGTGTGTGCTAAATCAGATTCATTGATTATTGAGTCGTTACAATTTTGGTTGTTTGTTAATTGATTGTTTTAGCCTTTATAAGCACCAAAGATTAGGATTTGAGTGTTAAAGACATGAGTTTATGTGTGAGAGATGTTTTTTCAAGAGGAGTTTGCTAAAGGACGTCGAGATCTTCTTTATCAATCTTACAATAGATTCTACGGACGAAAGAATGATGATTACTATGAAAAATGATGATTACTGTGAAAAGTGTCGGTGAAATCTTTATAATCCTAAACCTAAGCTAAAGAAGATAGAAAGACAATCACATCAAGATTTATCAACGGAAGGCTTGGTATTTTACAAACTTAGTTTAATTAAACCATTGGTTATGTTAAACAACCTTTAATTCCTTATAATTAAGGCTCTTAAGTACAAGTTATTTAAGGGTCTTATTGGGAGTTAGAGTTTTTGCTTGATTAGGTGAACGATCCTTGGTAAAGACATTGACATTGAATACGGGTTTAGCACAACTTAGTTGATCAAGTATGGATATCATTTTCTGAATGATCGCGGATGAGTCTTTTTGAGAAAAGAGGGAACAACGAGAATCTAGGCACAACAAATATTACGATTCAAGATTTTCACCATTGGGGTCCCCATCACTCCTTACTCCTCAAGCACAAGGACTCCTAATGACATAAGGACTGGCGTAATATAATAAAGTAGTTTAGGTCGGATGTTATTATATAGGCCCGTGCCAATTTCTCATTACTTTCGTTAAACTGGCTTTTAAAATTTGGGACTATGAGAGATGTTGACCAATTAACTACTGTCTGCTTGTTGATTTTGCTTTAGTTTATTTATCTTTCTTTATTTATATATTCATATATAGCTTATAGTTTCTTCTTCTTATGAAATAAGGGCTTTCGCACTATAAGAACTGCATGCAACCGAATACTTGAGGTTAGTGAGTATATTATTTCAGTTTTGTACCATGCAGGAAATAAAGTTATGGATTCTTTAAAGAATTTTGCGGACTTATCAAGACTCGCACTAGCGGACATGGACTTATCAGTCACACACTTCCCTTCTTTTGTGTTCTTTTTCTACCTTTGTGTTTATATCAATTCTAATTTGATATCTATGCTTAGTTATATGAAAAGAATAAAGAACTTTTGATTTCTTTTCTTACTGAATCTGAAGTCCTACCTATGTTCTCATTTTGTTCATTTATTTTGTTCCTCTTTATATAGTATGATAGTTTGGTTTTATTTAGGGAGCGTAAACACGATTGTTGAATGAAAGCACATGGAAATGGTAATCATAAGCACCAAACCAATGCATGGATGAATGCGAAGAAAGAATATTAGTTGATCGAGTATTGATATTATTCTCCGTATGATCTCAGACGAATCTCTAGAGGAATGAGGGAATGACGAGAATTGAGGCACGCCCAAATATTCTGATAAATGATTTATTCCGTTGGGATCTCCATCATTCCTTATTCCTTAAGGCACAAGGATTCCTGATGACACAAGGATTGGCATAAGGAATCATGGGAATGCAATTGATCAGTTGGACTGATGGCATTTGGGCTTAGCTTGGTGATGAAGAAGGACAAGATGTAAATTCACACACGTAAGGGAGAAATCATATTGTTCTCGAT
Source organism: Ricinus communis (assembly GCF_019578655.1). NCBI lineage: Eukaryota > Viridiplantae > Streptophyta > Magnoliopsida > Malpighiales > Euphorbiaceae > Ricinus > Ricinus communis. Next base: position 13,521,441 of record NC_063264.1, on the reverse strand, counting down.
TGATCCAAGCATAATACAAATGAAAATGCGAGCGTTTTGATGTTTAGAACGCATATAATGAAGTAATTTAGGTCGAAGTGTGATTGTGTAGGTGCACATAAATTCTCCCTTGTTTTTGTTAAGTTGGCTCTTAAATTTAGGACTACGAGAGTTGTTGACTAGTCAACTCCTCTCTAATTTTTATATGACTTTAGTTTATTCATCTTTCTATATTTATTTATTCATATTTAGCTTCTAGTTTCTTCTTCTTATGGAATGATGACTATTGCACTATAAAAACCTCATGCAACCGAATACTTGAGGCTACTGAGCATATTATTTCAATTTTCTACCTTATGGAAAATCAAGTTATCGATTCTTTCAAGAACTATACAGACTTATTAAGACTTGCGCTTGCGATCATACACTTATCGCTCACATCCTTCCTTTCTTTTCGTTCTTTGTCTGCCCATCTATTTATAATAATTCTATTTGATCCTTTTGCTTAGTCGTATGGTAGAGAAGAAAGAAGTTGTGATTTCTTTCTTTATTGAATCTGAAATCCTACCTATTGATGTGAACCTTGGCAACCTGTGTCAAGATCCAACACGCGAAATTGGAAAAAGATTCCTTAGAAAGCTAAATCTAATCTTTGATGAACCTTGAACCAAAGATAACTTGTATCTCGAACCTTAGTATAAGAATAATGGTTGATTCCACACTCAAGAAAGGTAAAAAGTGAGTGATAAGTTAAGATGAACACCACAAGAACAAGTTCTTGATCAGTTTGAAAAGTTCTAAAAGGAACCTAAAACAAATAATCTCACAATAATTTTATTTCAACAATGTTCAATCCTTATACCACTCGGCTACATAGGGTTTAAATAGATAAAGACATAACTTAATTTTCTATTTGCATAAAGGAAATAAACTAATTAGGAATAAACTAAAGTATATCCTGAATAGAAGTTTTCCAAAATAACAAAATAAGGAACTATGCTTAATTAGGGAATAATAAAAGTCTATTCTAAAAGGATATAATAAAAGACTTCCAAAATAAGAAGCTTAATTGATTTATTCATACATAATCAATAAAGATATGATTGAATCAATCAAAATATATTCCTAAATAGCTAAAAAAGGGTTGCCCGTTGTTCCCTCTTTAGTGTAGATGTTCGATTAAGTCAAGGAAGCACTAAAGTGGCACCTCATAGAGCTTCCCTTTTTTGGAAAATGTGTATGCCCCCTTCCTTCTCAAGCCTAAAGTGCATAATGGCTTGAATAAGTCCAAATGATCATGCAAGGTTTGGTCAAGCCTGGGCTTTGATATTTACTTGCATTTACCCATTATGTCACGACCCAAATCGACCAATCTTATATATCCATATCTTCTTTCATAATTGGATCTTCCATTAAGGCATCTGACATTGGAATTGCATTAAATTGCCTAAATAAGACAAATTGAATTCTTCCAAATAATCTTGTCAAACACAAAATCTTATGCAATTCGTAGGCTTTAATTATGCTTATTTGATCTGTATCACCTATATCTGATGGTTTAGTTTTATTTGGGGAGCATAACCATGAATGTTGAGTGAGAGCGCGTGGAAGCAACAATCATAGGCACTGATTCAATGCTTGGATGAATACGAAGAAGGAAAATTTGTTGATCGAGTATTGATATCATTGTCGGAATGATCATCGACGAATATTTTAGAGGAAAAAGGGAATGATGAGAATCAAAGCACTCCTAAATATTGTAAATCAGGATCTGCATCATTGGGATCTCCATCATTCCTTATTCCTTTATGTAGGAGGATTGCTTATGACACAAGGATTAGTGTAAAGAATCATGGAACGCAATTGACAAGCTTGACCGGTGGCATTCGAGCTAAGCTTGATGATCCAGCAAGATGAGACGTAAATCCACGCGTTGAAGGGAGAAATCATATTATTTCAATTAATCCAACCATATACAAGCGGAAACGTGAGTGTTTTCATGTTTGGGACGCATATAATAAAGTAATTTAGGTAGGAATATTATTAGGTAGGCCCACGTGAATTTCTCTTTATTTTTTCATGAAGCTGGCTCATAAAATGTGGGACTACAAGAGTTATTAATAGGAAATCACCTCCTTAGCAACCATACACCATAATAACTAACAAGTTATGATACATATGGAATGTAAGAAAATACCCTCCAATCAAGATGATTCCAAGGATCCGTTAAAAGAAGTTCATGAAACTAATTTCAATTGTTATTAATTAACAATCAAATTAGCACTTGAATCTAATCCCAATGCCACAAACCAAAAATATTTGATAAGTAAAGAATTAAAACCAAGTCTTTTAGTTAGAGAATGCCACAAACTAAAATAAGTTTGATAAGTTCAAAGTGCAGATAAGAACTTAAGCAAAAACAATCATAAGTGTAATGTATTATATCAATCATCAAAGTTGATTATAAATGAAGCTTAGCTTGGTATACATAGATAAAGTTAGATCTAAAGAAACCTTAGACATGTTTAAACACCTCACATAGCTCCTCACTAACACACAATTAAAAATATAGTTGTTGGAGACTTAAGTCTTACATTTTTGTAACTCCTAAATAATAACTCTCACACTTAAACGTAAGTTAAAAAAGGAAAAACTTGGTCAAAACTTAAAAATAAAGTAAATTATACCTAATAACACATAATATATTGTGTATTAGTCTTATATAGACTAATCCACTATTATTGAATCTTGAGCAAAGCAATGCAATAGCGATACGGCTTTAAGCACGACCGTGTTGCATCTCACACATTCTTTTAATTTGAAGACCAGTAGGAGACACAGCTTTAAGCATGA